>NW_022631028.1:19465422-19467113 GCF_010015895.1 Lontra canadensis | reverse complement strand
TTGTGTCTTCCTCAATTTCTTTCATGAGTACTTTATAGTTTTCTGTGTATAGATTCTTTGCCTCTTTGGTTAGGTTTATTCCTAGGTATCTTATAGTTTTGGGTGCAATTTTAAATGGGATTGACTCCTTAATTACTCTTTCTTCTGTCTTGTTGTTGGTGTAGAGAAATGCAACTGATTTCTGTGTATTGATTTTATATTCTGACACTTTACTGAAATCCTGTACAAGTTCTAACAGTTTTGGAGTGGAGTCTTTTGGGTTTTCCACATATAGTATCATATCATCTGTGAAGAGTGATAGTTTGACTTCTTCTTTGCTGATTTGGATGCCTTTAATTTCCTTTTGTTGTCTGAGTGCTGAGGCTAGGACTTCTAGTACTATGTTGAACAGCAGTGGTGATAACGGACATCCCTGCCGTGTTCCTGACCTTAGCGGAAAAGCTTTCAGTTTTTCTCCATTGAGAATGATATTTGTGGTGGGTTTTTCATAGATGGCTTTGATAATATTGACGTATGTGCCCTCTATCCCTACACGTTGCAGGGTTTTGATCAGGAAGGGATGCTGTACTTTGTCAAATGCTTTTTCAGCATCGACTGAGAGTATCATATGGTTCTTGTTCTTTCTTTTATTAATGTGTTGTATCACATTGATTGATTTGCGGATGTTGAACCAGCCTTGCAGCCCTGGAATAAATCCCACTTGGTCGTGGTGAATAATCCTTTTAATGTACTGTTGAATCCTATTGGCTAGTATTTTGGTGAGAATTTTCGCATCTGTGTTCATCAAGGATATTGGTCTGTAGTTCTCTTTTTTGATGGGATCCTTGTCTGGTTTTGGGATCAAGGTGATGCTGGCCTCATAAAATGAGTTTGGACGTTTTCCTTCCATTTATATTTTTTTGGAACAGTTTCAGGAGAATAGGAATTAGTTCTTCTTTAAATGTTTGGTAGAATTCCCCCGGGAAGCCGTCTGGCCCTGGGCTTTTGTTTGTTTGGAGATTTTTGATGACTGTTTCAATCTCCTTACTGGTTATGGGTCTGTCCAGGCTTTCTCTTTCTTCCTGGTTCAGTTGTGGTAGTCTATATGTCTCTAGGAATGCATCCATTTCTTCCAGATTGTCAAATTTGTTGGTGTAGAGTTGCTCATAGTATGTTCTTATACGTGTCTGTATTTCTTTGGTGTTAGTTGTGATCTCTCCTCTTTCATTCATGATTTTATTTATTTGGGTCCTTTCTCTTTTCTTTTTGATAAGTCTGGTCAGGGATTTATCAATCTTATTAATTCTTTAAAGAACCAGCTCCTAGTTTCGTTGATTTGTTTTATTGTTTTTTTTGGTTTCTATTTCATTGATTTCTGCTCTGATCTTTATGATTTCTCTTCTCCTGCTGGGTTGAGGGTTTCTTCCTTGTTCTTTCTCCAGCTCCTTTAGGTGTCGGGTTAGGTTGTGTACCTGAGACCTTTCTTGTTTCTTGAGAAAGGCTTGTACCGCTATGTATTTTCCTCTCAGGACTGCCTTTGTTGTGTCCCACAGATTTTGAACCATTGTGTTTTCATTATCATTTGTTTCCATGAATTTTTTCAATTCTTCTTTAATTTCCTGGTGGACCCATTCATTCTTTAGAAGGATGCTGTTTAGTCTCCATGTATTTGGGTTCTTTCCAAATTTCCTCTTGTGATTGAGTTCTAGCTT
>NW_022631028.1:19445570-19465412 GCF_010015895.1 Lontra canadensis | reverse complement strand
TTATTAATTGTTTTATATAGTTGGCTGCTCCCACGTTAGGGGCATAGATATTTACAATTGTTAGATCTTCTTGTTGGACAGATCCTTTAAGTATGATATAGTGTCCTTCCTCATCTCTTATTATAGTCTTTGGCTTCAAATCTAATTGATCTGATATAAGGATTGCCACTCCTGCTTTCTTCTGATGTCCATTAGCATGGTAAATTTTTTTCCACCCCCTCACTTAAAATCTGGAGGTGTCTTCTGGTCTAAAATGAGTTTCTTGTAGGCAACATATAGATGGGTTTTGTTTTTTTATCCATTCTGATACCCTGTGTCTTTTGATTGGGGCATTTAGCCCATTAACCTTCAGGGTAACTATTGAGAGATATGAATTTAGTGCCATTGTATTGCCTGTAAGGTGACTGTTCCTGTATATTGTCTCTGTTCCTTTCTGATCTACTACTTTTAGGGTCTCTCTTTGCTTAGAGGACCCCTTTCAATATTTCCTGTAGAGCTGGTTTGGTGTTTGCAAATTCTTTCAGTTTTTGTTTGTCCTGGAAGCTTTTAATCTCTCCTTCTATTTTCAATGATAGCCTAGCTGGATATAGTATTCTTGGCTGCATGTTTTTCTCATTTAGTGCTCTGAATATATCATGCCAGCTCTTTCTGGCCTGCCAGGTCTCTGTGGATAAGTCTGCTGCCAATCTAATATTTTTACCATTGTATGTTACAGACTTCTTTTCCTGGGGTGCTTTCAGGATTTTCTCTTTGTCACTAAGACTTGTAAATTTTATTAATAGGTGATGTGATGTGGACCTATTCTTATTGATTTTGAGGGGGTTTCTCTGAACCTCCTGGATTTTGATGCTTGTTCCCTTTGCCATATTGGGGAAATTCTCTCCAATAATTCTCTCCAATATACCTTCTGCTCCCCTCTCTCTTTGTTCTTCTTCTGGAATCCCAATTATTCTAATGTTGTTTCATCATATGGTGTCACTTATCTCTCGAATTCTTCCCTCATGGTCCAGTAGCTGTTTGTCCCTCTTTTGCTGAGCTTCATTATTCTCTGTCATTTGGCCTTCTATATCACTAATTCTTTCTTCTGCCTCATTTATCCTAGCAGTGAGAGCCTCCATTTTTGATTGGACCTCATTAATAGCTTTTTTGATTTCAACTTGGTTACATTTTCATTCTTTTATTTCTCCATGTCCTGATAAGAGTATATGAAGGTGAAAGTAAAATACTAAAAGGGTGGCAAAGACCTAAGGAAAATATGCTTTAACCAAATCAGAAGAGATCCGAAATCGTGAGGGGCAGAAAGAGGATAAAAAGAGGTTTAGAAAAAAAAAAAAAAAAAGAAAGAAAGAAAAGAAACAATTAAAAATAGAACATGAATAATGAAAAAATATAAAAAAGAAAAAAGTATATATATTAGATAAACTAGTTAAAAAACGTTAAAAAAGGGTAATAGTTAAAAAAAAATTTAGCAGAAGAAGAAAAAAAATAGAAAAAAAATTAAATTAACTACAAGGCTAAGGAATCATGGGGAGAAAGCCATGAGTTCCGTCCTTTGCTTTCTCCTCCTCTGTAATTCCGCTGTTCTCCTTGGTATTGAACCTGCACTCCTTGGTAGGTGAACTTGGTCCTGGCTGGATTTCTTGTTGATCTTCTGGGAGAGGGGCCTGTTGTAGTGATTCTCAAGTGTCTTTGCCCCAGGCGGAATTGCACCACCCTTACCTGGGGCTGGGCTGAGTAATCTGCTCGGCTTTGCTTTCATGAGCTTTTGTTCCCAGAATGCTTCCGTAGAGTTCCGGAGGATGGGAATGAAAATGGCAGCCTCCCAGTCTCTGGGTTTGGAGGAGTCGAGATTCGGGGCCCCACTCCTCAGTGCGCCCTCAGAGAATAGTGCTCAATTACTCTCGTCTCCCTGGCCTCCGGCTGCGCTCTGAGCTGACCCAACGTACGACCAGTTCAAGGTAACCCCTAGCTGAGAGCTCACTCCTCAGCTCTGTCTCTGTAGCTGGCTTCCCCGTTCTTAGACCTGCAAGCTCTGTGACACTCAGACACCCCCGATCCTTCTGTGACCCTGTGGGACCTGAGGCCACGTTGACCCCCCGTGGGCTTCACCCCGGTTTAGCCTCTGGAGCGATGTCCCTCAGCAGAACAGACTTTTAAAAGTCCTGATTTTGTGCTCTGTTGCTCCATTGCTTGCTGGGAGCCGTCCCCTCCCCCTGCGGTCTATCTTCCCATCGCTTTGGATTCACTTTTCCGCCAGTCCTACCTTTCAGAAAGTGGTTGATTTTCTGTTCTGGAATTGCTCTTCTTCTTCTCTTCAATCTCCCGTTTGATTTGTAGGTGTTTGCAATCTTTAGATAAGCTATCTAGCTGATCTCCCCCTACCTGATGTAGTCTCAGCCTGCTATTTCTCCGCCATCTTGACTTCTCTCTCTCTTGCTCCTTTTAAGAGTCTTTCTTTATCTTTTATTTCTATCATTTTATTATTTTTTATTATTTTTTTAATGATTTTATTTATTTATTTGACAGAGAGAGAGAGAGAGAGCGAGATCACAAGTAGGCAGAGAGGCAGCCAGAGAGAGGGGGAAGCAGGCTCCCTGTTGAGCAGAAAGCCCGATGTGGGGGACTCGATCCCAGCCTCCTGAGATCATGACCCAAGCCAAAGGCAGAGGCCTCAACCCACTGAGCCACCCAGGTGCCCCTAATTTCTACCATTTTAAATATAATGTGTCTCACTATGGTTGTCTTTGGGTTTATCCTTTTTGGACCTCTGGGCTTCATAGATCTGTAGGTCTATGTTTCCTTCCCTAGGTTAGTGAACTATTCAGCTATTATTTCTTCAAATAAGTGTCATACTTCTTTCTCTTTTTCTTTTCTTTCTGGGACCTCTATAATATTAATGTTACATGAGTTGATTATGTCCCAAATGTCCTTTAATTATCTTTACTTTTTAAAATTCATTCTTGTTTTGCTGCTTTCTCTGGGTGAATTCTGTTGCTTCATCTTCCAGCTTGCTGATCTTGTTTTCAGGCTCATCCAATTTGATGTTAAATCCCTGCAGTGTGTTTTTTGGTTCAGTTATTATATTGTATTTTTCAGCTCTATAACTTGTGTTTAGAACTTTCTTATATTTTCTGTCTCCTTGTGGAGGATCTCATGATGCTCACTGATTCTTCTTCTGGGCCTGGTGAGCATCTTTATGACCATTACTATGTATTCTCTATCAGATAGATTACTTTCCTTCATTTCATTAATGTCTTTTTCTAGTATTTTGTCTTGTTCTTTCATTTGGAACATATTCTTCTGTCTCTTCTTTTTGCCTGCTCCTGTGTTTGTATGTACTAGGCAAATCAGCTGCATCTTAGTTTTTGTTTGTTTGGTTTTGGTTATTGTTGTTTTTCACATCTTAAAGATTTAAAGGATCTACTTGTGTAGGAGATTTCACATGGAGTCCCAAAACACAATCCCCTCTGACTATCAGAGCTCAAGAGTTGTCCCTTATATGGGATGCACTTGCTTGTCTGCTCTGCAGGGATGTATTTTTGATATGGGGGTGAGTTCAACTCTCACTTAGCCTAGCTGTGTTATTCAACAGTTTTGGGGTGGTGGTTAACCTGAGCTGATGCCTGGCCTGGCTGCAGTGTGTGGCTTTGCTGCATGGTTGGGTAGTGTTATCAGCTGGGCTTACCCCCTGGCTCTAGCAGGTTGGAGGAATAGTTCCAAAATGACATCCATGAACACCAACCTTAGCAAGGTGGGATGAGGTTGCAGATATGGCATCTATCAGTAACTCTGTCCCCGGAGAAAGTCCCAGTGGTTTTGTACCTTCCTGGTAGATGCTTTAAGATTTATAAGTGGGCCTCCTTAATATACATTCTGGTTGTTTTCAAATTGGTGTTTTTGCACTGTGTCCAGGGGCAAATGTCCAAGGCTATCCCCTTAAGAGTAGGTCCTTCACTTGCTAAATTAGTTTTCCTAGATATAATCCCTGTTATTTTTCAAAGGCCACTATTTTGGAGACTCATCTGTCTTGTTCAAGATCTAAGGATTGAGGTGCTTAATATGGAGCACAAATTCCTCACTTCTCAGCGAAGAGTTCTATATTTTTGACATCACTCCTCACTATGGATTTCTACACATGGGGTGGGGGTTTTGGGTGAGATAATGTCTATGCTTCACCTCCCAATCTTGCTTCTCTTTTTGGTCTTTGTTATAAAGGCTCTTTATGCAGTTTTGTTTTTTGTTTTGTTTTGTTTGTTTGTTTTTCCAGAGGTAATTTTTCCATATGTAGCTCTTTATTTATTGTATCCATGGGATGGGGGGAGTGAGCTCTGCATCATCCTATACCACCATCTTGAACCTGGCTGAATATATATTTTATCTTTTAA
Source organism: Lontra canadensis (assembly GCF_010015895.1). Taxonomy (NCBI): domain Eukaryota; kingdom Metazoa; phylum Chordata; class Mammalia; order Carnivora; family Mustelidae; genus Lontra; species Lontra canadensis. The sequence continues at coordinate 19,461,027 of NW_022631028.1, read as the reverse complement.
AATAATTATAATATTATTGTGATTTCTGTTTTTTTATTGTTTTTTAAATTAAATTTAATTTTTTATTGTGTTTTGTTAGTCACCATATAGTACATCATTAGTTTTTTGATGTAGCATTCCATGATTCATTGTTTGTGTGTAACACCCAGTGCTCCATGCAATCTGTGTCCTCCTTGATACCCATCATCAGGCTCACCCCACCCTCTTCCTTCTAAAACCATCCAAAAAATTCTCCCTATTTAGTTAATTAACACATCTGTCATCTCATATATTTATCTTTTGGGGAGGAGAGACCTTAAGTTTTATTCTTTGCAAATTTCACTTATGTAATACATTTACCAAATATAGTCACCATGTTTTACATTAGATCTTCAGACCTTGTTCCTGTTATACCTGAAAGATTTTGCCTTTTATTTTACCTTTTGCTTCTCCCTGTTTCCCCCATTCCCCAGCACTTGGCAACTACTTTTATACTCTGTTCCTTATGAATTTCACTCTTTTTGGGGGGAGGGGAGTGTTTCACATGTAAGTGATACTATACAGTTACATGTAAGTGATACTATACAGTATTTGTCTTTTTCTGTCTGACTTTTCTCACTTAGCATACTGCCCTCAGGGTCCATCCAGGTTGTTACAGTTGGCAAAATTGCTTCTTTCTCATGGTTGAATACTATTCCATTGTATATATATACCACATCTTCTTTATCTATTTATCATTTGATGGACACTGAGATTTTTCCCTATTTTGGCAACCGTGAACAATACTGCAATGAACATGGAGGTGCAAATATCTCTTCAATATTGTTTTCATTTCCTTTGGATATATGTTTGGAAGTGGGATTGGGTAGTTCTATTGTTAATGTTTTGGTGTTTCATAGTAACTGCACTAATTTGCATTTCAAGTTTATTGAATTTTTTGGGAAGCCTTAGATTTTGCACCTCAGGTAAATGCCTCTCTCACCTCACCTTATTTCTAGCCCTAATGAAAGACTCCCACCAATTCCAAAATAGTTGATTTAACAATAGTTCCACAAGAGAGGGTTGTCATTGGCCTGGCATGGGTCCCATGCCATCCCTGAACCAATCATTGATGTATAAGAGGAAGGCAGTGCTTTTACTGGGCTCTGAATGTGGGTGGGATCAGTCCCTTTCCAACTTCTGAGAGTGTGAGAGAAGGCTTCCCAGAAGTGGAGTCTGAAATGGGGGTTCTTACTCAATTGGTTTCATTGGGGGTTACATCAGGAGAAGGGAGTGAGGAAGTGGGAAGTTGATAAAGAAGAATGTGGTTTCAGGTGAAGAACAGGTTCAGCTGTTCTTCACCTGATCCCACTCATTGAGACAAGGAGTCCACCTTTTATAGCCCCGCACTGGTCATTCATTGGCTGAGGCCTAGCAGTGGTGGAGGGAGGCAGCTCTATTGGATTGAGCACAGTTCTTTAGAGAATGAGGTAGCTGTACATTGTTGTCAGCCAACACATAGAGCAGCTAGAGATGGCCATATAGAGCAGTGAGCAGGTCTGGCCAGGGCCCCATCAGTCTCTTAGTAAAAGGCATGGTCTTGAAAGATAAAATTATCAGACAGGGAAATGGATGCCACTCTGGCATTTAGCAGATGTCCTTTGTAATTAACTCTTTAGCAAAGGAAATGGAATTGATAGTTGGTTAATAACATCTCTTTCAATGAGAAAAAGTTGTAACATGCACTTTCATATATCCGATCTAGAATATTGAAAAGCAGATGCAGATGCTCCAGCTGCCTTCTTTCTGCCTGTCTTTTAAGTAAAAGCTTTGAGCAGAGAGTCAACAAGCAGTGATGCTCACCTGTGCTCACCTCCTTGTCTTCACCCAAATCGTCTGAGTTGAGTCACAAAATGCCAGTGAGTCATGCTGGCAGTCCATGTGAAGGCCAGGGAGTAGCTTGATGAGGTGGAATTATGATGAACAAAATGGACTTCTTCCTTAAAAATTCCATTAGGGGAAGTGTCATGGCATTTAGAGTTCCATATACTGGGGAAACTGCCCTGGTAGAGTGAACTGCAATCAGGAGAGGAAAGAGGAGACAGTTGTCAGCTATAGGCCATGCCAGGGAGCCTGCATAAATGTTCCTCTGTCAGCAAGGGGGGAGCCCTGTCACCCTTTCATTAGCAGTAATTGAATGCCTACAGAGGCAGTAATTACAAATACCAGCCAGGCCTCACAGGCTCATCTGTCTTTGTTTATCATCACAGTAAGGGTATTGATCATTACTAGAGCCCTTTCCTTTGGATAGGGACAAGGAAATTGGATTAATAAGGCCTGGCATGTATCGTGTAACGCATGCTTGCAGGAAAAGGCAGATCAGAAGTGCTGAGAAATGTTGAGCACCTCATTTCCTGGGGTGTCCAACCTGCTAACATTCTTGAGTGCTTTCTTTGCAGGGGCTTATGCTCAGATTCTCCATAGTCTGAGCATTTTTGCTTTTGTTGGAGCCACAGAATTCCACAGATACAAAGCAAACTGAGTAGCTCCCATCTTAATTCACCTTTCTGCAGGTATCTCCTAAGTAAATGGAGAGGAAGGGAAAGAGAGAGAAGGAGAAGATATCTAGGGAACCATCTCATTATTTTGAGAGCTGTACCATTGTGTCATGGTAACCACAGAGTTTGTGAGGGGAAAGTTTTTATATAAGCCGTATAGCTAATCAATGAAAAAGAAAAGGGAGAATTAGAGCAGTGGTTCTCAAAAACTAGCATGCATCAGAATGACTTGGTGGGTTCATTAAAGCACAGATGCTGGCCCCCACCCCAGAGTTCCTGGTTCAGATGTCTGCATTAAAAAAAAAAAAAAAAAAATATATATATATATATATATATATATATATATATATATATTTACTTAGAGAGAGTGTGAGTGGGGTAGATGGGGGCAGAGGGAGAGAAATCCTCAAGTATATTCCCTACTGAGTAAGGAGCCTGACTTAAGGCTTGATCCCAGGACCCTGAGATCATGACCTGAGCTAAAAACCAAGAATTAACACTTAACCCACTGAGACACCCGGGTACCCCTGGAGAATCTGTATTTTCAACAAATTGCCAGGTGATGCTGTGGTTACTGGTCCAGGACCACACTTGGAGAACCACTTGATTAGAACGTCCCTATTTTGCAAACCTTAATGAAATAACATATGTAGGAAGTGATTATCAGTGATTATAATGTCACACAAAGAAAGAGACAGTTAATTGAACACTATGTGTATCTTGATGGAAGTACAAAAAAACACCAATAAGAAATGTTAAAATATTCATCCTTAATTAGTCAATCCAGTTCTAACTATCAGTTTACAGGAGATACGGGGGATAGAGAAACTAGTTAATAGTGTTACAACAGGAGTGCAAACAGCATAGACTCTCCAAGACAACTCATTTATTGCCTGCAGGAAAAGAAAAGTAGGAGGAGGAATGTATGGATTCTAAAAGACTTAAGAAATGCATGATCCCAGTGACTGGACCTGTGTAGATGCTGTTCTGATCCAGTGAACTGTGAAAAAGGAAACTGTGAGCCAAGCAGGAAAACCTGGAAGCTGAGCAGGTATGTGATGGCATCAGGGAATTCTCTCCGCCACCTTTACTCTTCCCATGCTGGATTCCTTCTTAACTTTTTGTTCTCCATTTAAATATTGTCTTTGCAAAGAGGTTTTCTTTAATTATCTGATCTAGATAACTTTCCCTTCTCTCTGTTACCCTTCTGTTTGTTTAATGACCTCTCATTGTAATTACACATTTATTGGTTTGGTTTTTGTGTGTCTCCTGACCAGTCTGAAAACTCCATGAAGCCGTGTCTCACAGTGTCATGCCCCCAGTGTGCATTGCTTCTTACACTGGAAATGCACAGTATTTACTTCCTGAATGAATGATGAATAAGTGAGGGCATTCTAAGGGTTTTCAAATTCTTGTCCCATACCTGCTTTTAATTAACTTTTATCTGACCTTGTTAGAGGCCTTTAGGTAGGTAATACTTTGCCATTTTTTGTGAAGTCAAACATGATGAGTGATTTGTCCAAGATCATGAGTTGTACTAAACCGGCATAGCCAGGAAGACGACGACAACAGCAGCAATAAAAACAACAACAAAAACCAGCCTTTCTGTCTTCAGTCATGGTGGCCTAATGTTCTAATACGTTTCCATTCAGAGATGTCTGACCATCTAGAAATAGTCATTTTAATAGTTAATCTTGATGGTTTGGGTGGAAGAGAGGAGGTTCTGTTCATAGAGGTGGTACGCATCTGAGATGCTACATATTTGGGTGATGAAGTGGTTGTGTATTTGGCAAGTTAGCATTCCTGAAGTGTGTTGATTGCCCTCTTAGGTTGCAGGTAGTCATTTCAGTTTCCTGACCATTCTGGAGTAGAGTCATCAGCACGCCAGTGTGTTTAGGATGTCCCATCTCCTCTCTCTCTCTCTCTCTCTCTCTCTTTCAATCTCTATTTCTCTCAATCCCTACCTCTTTCTCCATCTCTGTCTCTATGTTTATAGATCTATTTCTTTATCTCAGTTTGAATCCCTTTCTCTGTGTCTTTAGCTTGGTATCTCTAGCTCAATCTCTATCTTTGCATTTTCTGCCATTTGACATCTTTATCTCTTTCTTTACCCTTACCCTCTTACCTTTCCTCAACTTCTGCCATGTTTCCTTTTGCTCCCTTTCACAGGAAAACTTACTAAAAGAATTATCCACAAAGTGTTGTTTCCCATTTCTTACCTCCTCTTTTTTTTTTTTTTTCATCCACTCCAATTTGGTTGCTCTTCTCAAACTTTCTTTGACAAAGAAACTGAGTGTCCATATTTGCAGATCGAGTAGTCTGTTCTCATGTTACTTGACCTCAGAAGGACTGGGCACTGACCACCCCTTCCTCATGGATTCACTACTCTCTTGGTGTGTTTATTAGTCAGGATTGAATTACTGCTATAAAAATAATCACAAAATCTCAGGGGCTTAACACAATAAAATTTTATTTTTTGCTCATTACGGTATCCATTGTTATAATAATGGGGAAAGAATTGTGTAGGAGATTTTTATGGGCCAGGCTTGGAGTAACATGTTTCACTTCCACCCAGATGCCAGTTGGCATTCCTTGGTTATTCCTGGATACAACGGGTGCTGAGAAGTGTAATCCCAGGCTGGGCATTTATTTCTCAGCAATAACTACACTATGGAAAGTGAGTGTGAGTCTGGTGAACAACTTGGCTATAGGTAAGAGACAGGCAGCAGTCAAATCACGTGTGTATGTTCCTGAGTCTGCAGAGCATATTTCCTCCTCAAATCCAATCTCTGCTTTGCCCATTGGAGATCACTTGTCTAGGTCACCCTGCTTTCTTCCTAGACAGGGATCCCACAGACAAAGATTTGTTGGGGGCCCCCAGATCACTTTTGTACCTAGAACTTCTCTATAAAATGGACCATTTAATTCAAGATATCCTCTTACAAGGATAGAATCTTAATTATCCTAATACAGAGGAGCTGCATTTCTTGGCGGGAGGCACATTTTTAATGATTTCGTATTTAATATGTTCTCTGTGCTTTTTGGGCTCTGTATACTCTGGGAGACTTTGGGTCATACAGGGAATATCATTACCCAACATTAAACCATGATTCTGCAAATCTCTCTATATTAAATTCAGGGGGAAAAAAACATGTATTTGAGTACAACATGTGTGGACAATTAATGACTTTATTCCATGTGGATGCATAAGGCTTTTAATTTTAAAATGCCCATAAAAAATCACAAGAGCAGGGGTGCCTGGGTGGCTCAGTTGGTTAAGCAACTGCCTTTGGCTCAGGTCATGATCCTGGAGTCCCAGGATCGAGTCCCACATCAGGCTCCCTGCTCAGCAGGGAGTCTGCTTCTCCCGCCAACCTCTCTCCTCTCATGCTCTCTCTCTCATTCTCTCTCTCTCTCAATAAATAAATAAAATCTTTAAAAAATCCTTTCAAAAAAAAAAAAATCACAAGAGCTCTCACCGTGCTTCTCTTTTATCTGGAGGCAGATTTATTATGCGGTAGGTCTCTTGATAGTGTCTCCATTTCCTCACAGGGGGCTGGCTCAGAGCCAGATACGTCCTGGGATTTGCATGTGTAAGTGAGGACTGGACACAACCAGGCAAAGCCCTTTGCATGAAGAGCCCCCCACCCACCACCCATTCCCCCTAGCAAATGGGTTGCAAAAGGGAGAGTTATCACACTCTGCCTGGCTAGACCCACAGAAGGGAATGTCTCCTTACAGCCGGCTGAGTCTCTTCTCTTGTGAACATGCTTTATTCTAAAAGATTTAATTGGTAGGGGAGTGCCATCAACATAAGATCTGTGTCTCTTCGTGGTAACTGAAATTCTTGGCGCACTCTGCTGCTTCTCAATTTTTGAAATTGCGTAACCCCAGATCATTCATAACCCTTGCAATGAAGTATGTGAGAAAATGCAAGTTGCAAGGAGTAGGTGTGACTGAAGCTGTAGTATACCATGGACTGTCTCTGGCCATGATCTCCATATTCGGAAGAGTTCATTTGAACAAATTTCACTGGAACTTAATATTGTACACCCATTACTAGGTAATTCGGGGTATAAGCAATAAACAAAATATCACAATGGATGCTGTGATTTCCCCCTTCAAGACTGAAGAGCTTAACTCCCAGGTGGTGCAAATGCTCCTGGCTGACAGTCTTCAACAGTCCACACTTTCAAAGAATTGACTCAGCTAGAGAGCTGTCTCACCCAAGCTCACATCCCCTTCCTGTGATAGCCCATGTGTAATGACAGAATTGAGGGTCTAACCATGAACAGCCATCCCAGTGACCGAGTTCCTCATAGGGTTGGCTGAGGTCTTGGTTGAGACTGCATTGTAGTCCTCTTTCTTTGCCCAGTTCTGCTTTTTCTCCATGTCTTCTTCAGGTGCTCTCAAGAGTACTCTTCTATACTCCTCCTGTATGCTAATGTCTAGGTCAAGGTCTATTTCTTTCCTCTGACTGAGGAGCTCACAATCTATGGGACTAATGTGGGAGAAGCAACATCCAACTCTTTTGCTCTTTTCCTTCCTTTCTCCAAGATAACAAAGAATGAGCCTTGTCCTGAATGGGAGAAAAGGTGGCTAATTTCCACTTTGCATAGGCAGGATATAAAAGAATGTTCAAAGGCCATTTATTCTTCTCCCATTTCTCATTCACAACTCCTTTCCCTGTACATTTGTATTGTATACCTTGATTTTTTTTTTTTTTTTAAGATTTTGTTTATTTGACAGAGATCACAAGTAGGCGGGGCAGGGTGGGGGAAGCAGGCTCGCCTCCGAGCAGGGAGCTGGATGCAGGGCTCAATCCCAGGACGCTGGGATCATGACCTGAGCGGAAGGCAGAGGCTTTAACCCACTGAGCCACCCAGGTGCCCCGTATACCTTGATTTTAATTTCAAATGGTGGATGAGGCTCTCAGCAACTCTCAGGAAGACATTATATATTCTACCATGGATCTAAAAGGCCAACTCCCAAGTAATAGGTTTTGGAAGATCAATAACAAAGTTGTTCCCAGACTTGCTGAAGCAGGTTTTATGTATATAATGTAAAAAACAAAAGGCTTAAAGAAGTGAGTTCATCTAAAGAGAGTTAGATTGCATCATTAAACCTTTAATTAACTTGATGGTTTTGACTTAAGAAAATCAATGGAGCTTTCTCACTTAGGAAAGAAAAACTTTACTCTTTTATGTGCCACTATTTTTTTTTTTCTAATATAGTATGCAGTATCTCTGATGTGTGTCTGTTGGGCTTGTTTTCTTTTCAGAGTTTGAAACTGGAAATTTTTTGTTGTTGTTTACTTGAAATGTAACTATATTTGGAATAAGATTGTAAAAGACTTTAAAACTAAAACTTGGCAAAAAGTAGGCTACTTCATGTTTTGATTTCAAAAGTCTTAGCTGTATAGGGAGGGGGTTAAGGGGGCATAACGGCATTTTTATGTAGATATAATTAGGTTCAGTTCTGTTCCGTTGGGAGACTTTTGAATTTTTCTGTTGAGTAGTTTATTTTAAGAGGAGTTCACTGGGTAGCAAAGTACTGCACTGGGTACTTTGAAAAGACCCAACAGAAGTATTCATCTATGCTTCTAATTTAATTGATTTAAATCTGCCTAATATTAGCTGTGGCTGTACTAGCTGGTTCATTGTTCATGAACACAACAGTTCTATTAGTATATGCAAGTTGCTAGTGAACAACATGAAATAAACCTGCTAGTACCAGGGATGCTTAAAAATTCTCCTTCTATCCTCATTTACTGATAGGGATTGGATAGTTCTCTAAAGGGCCTGCCCACATGCATATAGATTTTTCTTTTATTTCTTGAGTCTAGCATTATGATGTTGACATTTAGTATGCATTAAAAAATATATGTGGTTAGGATGGAGTAAGTTAGCTTTAGTTTTGGGAAATATAAATTATTCTTGATTTATTTGGCAGAAATTCAGGGAATCAGATATTTACAGCCTCACTGGAAGGCCCTTTGGGTCAGATTTAAGGCTAGGCCTGAAGGGATAGTTTCTGGGACCATATATGCATAAATATGGGAGTAATAAGAAGGGCAGGAGAAGACACCAAACAAATGAGAAAGACCTTACCTTCTTTAATGGGAAAGGGAGAGGAAAAGATAATTGGAGATACTTATATGGTAATATTTCATTTCCCCCCTCAAAGCATATTAAAGCAGAAAAATGAATAGTCCAATTGAGTATACTTTCCATCATTTTTATGTAACTAAATTGTGGTAACAGGAGTTGGGTGACTCTTTGGCCTGGGGATATGATGACTTGGCCATCATTTTGACAAAGTAGGAAGAAAGCAGAAAAATAAGAGTTGGAATGCCTCAGTGCCTCACTTGGTTAAGCATCTGACTCTTGATTTTGGCTCAGGTCATGATCTTAGGGTTGTGAGATTGAGCCCTGCCTCAGGCTCCACACTTAATGAGTAGTCTTCTTGGGGTGTTCTCTCTCCCCCTCCCTCTGCCCCACTCTGCTGCACCCCTACCCCCCCACCCCGGCCCCATTCCAGTGTGCTCTCTCACTCTTAAAAAAAAGGAAAAGAAGAGGAATAGTTCATCATTTTAACTGTGAGATGGGATTTTTTTTTTTTTTTAATAACATTTTGGAGAGAAAAGCACGGGGCTGGTAATGGTGTGTGTGCAGGAAAGTAATGAAAAGAAACAGTGCTAAAAAGTATTTCTTATGGTATTTGAGAAATGGAGGTAAAGACCTCGAAGTTATTTTGAAATTATGCTTTGGTTGTTGAACATTTTTGAAACCTTGATATTACTCTAAGCTGGGCCACATGCATTATGTCTTTGATACAGTTACAAAAATAGGAGCACAAATAGTCATCCTTAAGGATTTTTAAGTCTGTTCAGCACCTCAATAGACTCCTTACTTTTTTGTAATAGATAATTCACAGTCATATGAAATTGCACATCACACAGGGTAACCTGAGCATGTGATTATTAAGTGAAATGAATTGGAGAAAAGCTCTAAAAAAACATCTTTAGGGGGAAGTTATTCCTCCCTGACTTCTCCTTGATGTCATCTCATCGATTTTAAACTTAGCTATATCATTTTCAGCTAATATATTCCAGACGCTGTGACAGATGCTGGAGAGACCAAATAAAAAGACAACTGTATATGTTCACAGTAGCTAATAGTTTAATGGAGGAGCTAGTAAATCTTTCATTTCCATGATTGTCTGTATAGTATTTACTCAGTGCTCATACACCAGGCCTTGTGGCTGTAATGACAGACAAGGTAGTCATGGTTTCTGCCCTCATGGAAGTTCAAGTCTAATGGAAGAGGCAGACCGTTGGCCAGATGATTACCACTAAATGTGTTATGTGCTACCAGAATAAATGTAGGTGTAATGAAAGCATAAAAGAGGGTAATTCACCTGGTTAATTAAGTCATTTGTCATAATAGGTTATGGTTAATGGACCAAATTTCATACATCATAATTAACCAAAGTTCATACTTTACGTGGATTTCCTTTACCTAATGTCCATTTTCTGTTCCAGAATCCCATCTGGTATACCACCTTACATTTAATTGTCATGTCTCCTTTGGCTTCTCTTGGCTGTGACAGTTTTCTCAGACTTTCCTTATTTTTGAAGGCCTTGACAATTTGGAGACATATACTGGTCAAGTGTTTTGAAGAATATCCTTCCACTGGGATTTTTCTGTTGCTTTTCTCATGATGGGACAGAGCTTTTCAGTTTTGGGGCAGGAAGACCAGAGAGGTAAAGTGCCACTTCCTTCATATCCTATCTATTATATCTAGAAATATTTACTGACTTTGATCATGGCTGATGTCGTGGTTTGTCAGATTCCAACCCTATAAAGTGGCTCCTATTTTCCCTGTTTCCATACTGTACTCTTCTTTAATGTAGTCCTAGTGCACCTCACACTTAGGATGTGAGGCATTATGCTTCACTCTTTTGAGAGGAAATAATGTAGAGTTCTACATGAAGATTTGTTTCTTCTCTCCCATTACTTATTTATGTATTCAGCCATTGATTTCAATCAGTATAGACTCATGGATATTTATTTCCTACCACAGGTTATAATCCAATGCCACATAATTCTATGAGTCAAATTGCTCTATCTGAGCTCTGTCATTTGGTTTCTGGATCCCTTTGATTTTCCAGCATCAGCGTGGGTATTTTATTAGGCACATCCTTACTTTTTTCCCACTAGAAGATGTTGCTCCAAGCTTTACTTATCTTCTACGTCATTCCTAGAATGAACCAGTGAGCTGTGGTTCCTTTCATTGAAGAATGATGTGAGAAACCAGGACCTGAGTGCTAGAAATACACCTATTATAAGGGGTTTTGCACTTAGCCCTTCTCAGCTCTCAGAGGAAGGACTTACATGTCTGTATGCCAACCTGTGTATATACATATGTCCATAAATATTTTTATATGTAACTTCATCTATGTTAGACTAAAAAAGAGTTCATATTGATGTCTCTGACTCTAATTCATTACTACATGGATCATTCTGGCCTTCTCCCCACTTTTATCTACAAACTCCCCCTGCAGTAGTGGGAAATGTGCCCCTACTATCTGCCGTTCTGTCACTCAATAATTTAATTCTAGTTTACATGTATAGGAGTATCAGAATTGTTAACCTGTACTCATGGGACAAAATTTTATCAGTGGGAGTACAGGGCTTATGTATAAATTATTCTGCCTTTCGTCTTACAGACTCTACTCATTTCTTAAATTCCTAAGGTGAGCAGCTTTCTCCTCTCCCCCTAGGTTGTTTTGTACATTTGTAATGCAGTTAGATTGTTTGTCATATTCTGGACTCCATCCTGGAATATCCAACCTCTTCAGTGATTTTTTTTTTAAAAATTATGTACATTAAGGTTCACTATAGTTCTATGCTGTATGGTTTGGATTCTCTAATTCTATGGTCTTGACAAATGAATAGTGTCATGAACCCACCATTATGGTATCATATAGAATAGTTTGACCACCTGAAATTGCCTGTGCTTTACCTAATTTAGTTTACCTCCCCACATTCAGGACTTCTGGCAACCAGTGATCTTTTTAATTGTTGCTAGGTTTTGCCCTTTCCAAAATTTCATATAATTGTAATCACATACTACATAGCATTTTTATATTTATTTATTTATTTATTTATTTATTTATTTATTTTTAAAAAAGATTTTATTTATTTATTTGACAGACAGAGGTCACAAGTAGGCAGAGAGGCAGGCAGAAAGAGAGGGGGAAGCAGGCTCCTCACTGAGCTGAGAGCCCAATGTGGGGATCAATCCCAGGACCCTGAGATCATGATCTGAGCTGAAGGCAGAGGCTTAACACACTGAGCCGCCCAGGCCCCTTCATAGCATTTTTAAAGTAGCTTCTTTCACTTTTCAAATTGCGTTAAGATTCATATATGTCTTTCCATGCTTCAATGGCTCATTTATTTTTATTGTTGACTCATTCTTTGTTACATGGACATACCATAGTTTGTTTACTCATTCACCTATTAAAAGACATTTTGGTTGCTTTCAGTTGTTAACAATTATGGATATTGATACTATGAAGATTCATAGGCAACTTTTTATGTAGAGGTAAGTTTTCAAATCAGTTGGATAAATAATCTAGGAGCATGAGCTCTGGATTGTATGGTAAAACTATGTTTAGCTTCATAAGAAACTGACAAACTGTCCTCCAAAGTGGCTGTACTAGTCTGCATTCCTACTGGCAATGCAAATGAATGAGATTTCCTGTTGCTCTATATCCTTGTCAGTAATGGTTTTGTCCATTTAAAAAAATTTAGATATTCTAATAGGTGTGTAGTGGTAACTCCTCATTGTTCAACTCACAGTTTCCTAATGACAGATGATACTGAGCTTATTTTCATATGCTCACTTGCCATTGCAGATCTTTGGTGAGGTGTGTATTAAGATCTCTCAATTACCTGATCAATTTTTCAGACTCTGTAAATTGACTTTGCTTGTTACTATGCCTATGGGTAATTTTATTGTTGGCAAAACCAAAATTCTTGGAGATGTTCAAGAGTGTTAATCATTTAATTGGAATGAATGAGTAGAAAGAATATCTTTGAAATCTGATGGTCTGAAAGGAAGAATATGTGCTGAAATTTAGATTGTGGATCCAAAGATTAAAAGATTATGGATCTAAGGTAGGTAAGATTTAGAACAATCTTTTGGGATCCCAACACCTTCATTCCCCAGGCTTTACTACTTTCATGTTCCATGGCATTTGTGTTCTTAGTTGTCTTCTGGGGGTCACTTGACTGTATGTTATGATGGTCAGGAGATATAATCTGGGAGCATATAATCCTGACTCAAAACTCAAGCAGTACCAGGATTTGAACCATCTCCCATGAGATGGCCAGTATTAAGATAATTATTTCACATAACTTAAGTATCATACTTCCTTTCATATTTGGAGAGATTCTAGTGTTCAACACATTTTCATTTAGTTCCGGCTTGACGGATTGACTTGCTTAAAATATGGCAGGATTGTTCAGTCTCCCTGGCAGTTGAGAATGTGGCTCTTCATCTAGAATATAGGCTGGGTGGCAAAGGAAACTCTTGGCATACTGCTTCACTGAGACTTGTAAACAATAATTAAATGGACTTATGCATCCTAATTCTGCTGTTTCATTTACTTTTTTCAAAGCCCACGAAGGAGTTTTAGTTCTGGATAATAAACAATAAGAATCACAGCACTCTTCATTTAAACCAAATGAGCTCAATGAGGGTATACAATTTTTGCAATTACAATTTTACTGTTTTGCATGTATTCACAATAGAAGAAGAAAACAAAAAGGCATAACATCTTGGTATGCTGAGAGACGGGAACTCATAAAAAGCTTTGTGGACCTCTGGTGGTCACATACATCATTTGGAATCCAGTTCCATCCTGGTCTATGATGGGTTTTACAATCTTGGGCAAAACTCTTGTGACTTTTGGCATTAGTCCTCTTATCCAGAATGAATAAGTGGAGGCAGATGGTATCTGATTTATCTTCAGTAGCAGTGTGTGATAATAGATCCTAATACAGGCTGCAGTTTTGGTGCAAAGGAAAAAGCAGAAGACCTGGTGGTACATGTATTAAACTACCTTATGAAACTTGCACTGACTTTAGGTGGCCACCAGGGGACATCCAAGAGCACTACAAGAGCACTACAAGAGTTCAAGAGTTGTTTGTAAATCAAACTTCTGTAAATCGAACCTTTCTTTCCTATTGACAAAATTTCAGATATGTTCCCACAGGAAAACAGTGGCTCCTAGAACAATAAAAATTATTTTCAAGGATATAAACAGTTTTAACAGCAGTATTTAAAGGGAACATACGGAGTACTATATCTTTGATATTATTGTGTCTTGATTTACATTGGATTTGTGGTAAGGCAGCAATTTTATAAGTTTGTGGAAAGAATTTACTTCTTTTGGTTATGAATATTTTAATATTTGCCTTGTTTTTTAATGCAACTGTAGAATTGTCACCTCTTAATAATAAATGTAAGACCATTACATCTTGTTTACCTATACCTCTCCTTATTGTGTAGTGCTCATGATGGGCAAAGAGGGACCATTGTATAACCACAGAATGACAGGACTGAAAAAACTTCCAGATCATGGAGTTTAGTCCTCTTGCTGTACTGATAAGGAAACCAAAGTGAGACAGATTAAATTATTTGTATGAAGTCATACAAATAATTAGTTTAAGTCAAAAATACTATATGGAGCTATATGTTAGCAGTGTGTTTTCAGCACCTTCTAGTGGCAAAAATCAACTCTTTTTTAAAAATATTTTATTTTATTTTTTATAAACATATATTTTTATCCCCAGGGGTGAATCGCCAGGTTTACACACTTCACAGCACTCACCAGAGCACATACCCTCCCCAATGTCCATAACCCCACCCCCCTTCTCCCAAACCCCCTCCCCACATCAGCCCTCAGTTTGTTTTGTGAGATTAAGAGTCACTTATGGTTTGTCTCCCTCCCAATCCCATCTTGCAATCCCATCTTGTTTCATTTACTCTTCTCCTACCCCCTTAACCCCCCATGTTGCATCTCCTCTCCCTCATATCAGGGAGATCATATGATAGTTGTCTTTCTCCGATTGACTTATTTCGCTAAGCATGATACCCTCTAGTTCCATCCACATCATCGCAAATGGCAAGATTTCATTTCTTTTGATGGCTGCATAGTATTCCATTGTGTATATATACCACTTCTTCTTTATCCATTTGTCTGTTGATGGACATCTAGGTTCTTCCCATAGTTTGGCTATTGTAGACATTGCTGCTATAAACATTCGGGTGCACGTGCCCCTTCAGATCACTACGTTTGTATCTTTAGGGTAAATACCCAGTAGTGCTGTTGCTGGGTCATAGGGTAATTCTATTTTCAACATTTTGAGGAACCTCCATGCTGTTTTCCAGAGTGGTTGCACCAGCTTGCATTCCCACCAACAGTGTAGGAGGGTTCCCCTTTCTCCACATCCTTGCCAGCATCTGTCATTTCCTGACTTGTTAATTTTAGCCATTCTGACTGGTGTGAGGTGATATCTCATTGTGGTTTTGATTTGTATTTCCCTGATGCCGAGTGATATGGAGCACTTTTTCATCTGTCTGTTGGCCATCTGGATGTCTTCTTTGCAGAAATGTCTGTTCATGTCTTCTCTCCATTTCTTGATTGGATTATTTGTTGTTTGGGTGTTAAGTTTGAGAAGTTCTTTATAGATTTTGGACACCAGCCCTTTATCTGATATGTCGTTTGCAAATCTTCTCCCATTCTGTCAGTTGTCTTTTGGTTTTGTTAACTGTTTCCTTTGCTGTGCAAAAGCTTTTGATCTTGATGAAATCCCAATAGTTCATTTTTGCCCTTGCTTCCCTTGCCTTTGGCGATGTTCCTAGGAAGA
>NW_022631028.1:19443868-19445560 GCF_010015895.1 Lontra canadensis | reverse complement strand
TTGTGTCTTCCTCAATTTCTTTCATGAGTACTTTATAGTTTTCTGTGTATAGATTCTTTGCCTCTTTGGTTAGGTTTATTCCTAGGTATCTTATAGTTTTGGGTGCAATTTTAAATGGGATTGACTCCTTAATTACTCTTTCTTCTGTCTTGTTGTTGGTGTAGAGAAATGCAACTGATTTCTGTGTATTGATTTTATATTCTGACACTTTACTGAAATCCTGTACAAGTTCTAACAGTTTTGGAGTGGAGTCTTTTGGGTTTTCCACATATAGTATCATATCATCTGTGAAGAGTGATAGTTTGACTTCTTCTTTGCTGATTTGGATGCCTTTAATTTCCTTTTGTTGTCTGAGTGCTGAGGCTAGGACTTCTAGTACTATGTTGAACAGCAGTGGTGATAACGGACATCCCTGCCGTGTTCCTGACCTTAGCGGAAAAGCTTTCAGTTTTTCTCCATTGAGAATGATATTTGTGGTGGGTTTTTCATAGATGGCTTTGATAATATTGACGTATGTGCCCTCTATCCCTACACATTGCAGGGTTTTGATCAGGAAGGGATGCTGTACTTTGTCAAATGCTTTTTCAGCATCAACTGAGAGTATCATATGGTTCTTGTTCTTTCTTTTATTAATGTGTTGTATCACATTGATTGATTTGTGGATGTTGAACCAGCCTTGCAGCCCTGGAATAAATCCCACTTGGTCGTGGTGAATAATCCTTTTAATGTACTGTTGAATCCTATTGGCTAGTATTTTGGTGAGAATTTTCGCATCTGTGTTCATCAAGGATATTGGTCTGTAGTTCTCTTTTTTGATGGGATCCTTGTCTGGTTTTGGGATCAAGGTGATGCTGGCCTCATAAAATGAGTTTGGACGTTTTCCTTCCATTTATATTTTTTTGGAACAGTTTCAGGAGAATAGGAATTAGTTCTTCTTTAAATGTTTGGTAGAATTCCCCCGGGAAGCCGTCTGGCCCTGGGCTTTTGTTTGTTTGGAGATTTTTGATGACTGTTTCAATCTCCTTACTGGTTATGGGTCTGTCCAGGCTTTCTCTTTCTTCCTGGTTCAGTTGTGGTAGTCTATATGTCTCTAGGAATGCATCCATTTCTTCCAGATTGTCAAATTTGTTGGCGTAGAGTTGCTCATAGTATGTTCTTATACTTGTCTGTATTTCTTTGGTGTTAGTTGTGATCTCTTCTCTTTCATTCATGATTTTATTTATTTGGGTCCTTTCTCTTTACTTTTTGATAAGTCTGGCCAGGGGTTTATCAATCTTATTAATTCTTTCAAAGAAGCAGCTCCTAGTTTCGTTGATTTGTTCTATTTTTTTTTTTTGTTTCTATTTCATTGATTTCTGCTCTGATCTTTATGATTTCTCTTCTCCTGCTGGGTTTAGGCTTTCTTTCTTGTTCTTTCTCCAGCTCCTTTAGGTGTCGGGTTAGGTTGTGTACCTGAGACCTTTCTTGTTTCTTGAGAAAGGCTTGTACCGCTATGTATTTTCCTCTCAGGACTGCCTTTGTTGTGTCCCACAGATTTTGAACCATTGTGTTTTCATTATCATTTGTTTCCATGAATTTTTTCAATTCTTCTTTAATTTCCTGGTGGACCCATTCATTCTTTAGAAGGATGCTGTTTAGTCTCCATGTATTTGGGTTCTTTCCAAATTTCCTCTTGTGATTGAGTTCTAGCTT
>NW_022631028.1:19236902-19443858 GCF_010015895.1 Lontra canadensis | reverse complement strand
TTATTAATTGTTTTATATAGTTGGCTGCTCCCACGTTAGGGGCATAGATATTTACAATTGTTAGATCTTCTTGTTGGACAGATCCTTTAAGTATGATATAGTGTCCTTCCTCATCTCTTATTATAGTCTTTGGCTTCAAATCTAATTGATCTGATATAAGGATTGCCACTCCTGCTTTCTTCTGATGTCCATTAGCATGGTAAATTCTTTTCCACCCCCTCACTTTAAGTCTGGAGGTGTCTTCGGGTTTAAAATGAGTTTCTTGTAGGCAACATATAGATGGGTTTTGTTTTTTTATCCATTCTGATACCCTGTGTCTTTGATTGGGGCATTTAGCCCATTAACCTTCAGGGTAACTATTGAGAGATATGAATTTAGTGCCATTGTATTGCCTGTAAGGTGACTGTTATTGTATATTGTTTCTGTTCCTTTCTGATCTACTACTTTTAGGGTCTCTCTTTGCTTAGAGGACCCATTTCAATATTTCCTGTAGAGCTGGTTTGGTGTTTGCAAATTCTTTCAGTTTTTGTTTGTCCTGGAAGCTTTTAATCTCTCCTTCTATTTTCAATGATAGCCTAGCTGGATATAGTATTCTTGGCTGCACGTTTTTCTCGTTTAGTGCTCTCAATATATCATGCCAGCTCTTTCTGGCCTGCCAGGTCTCTGTGGATAAGTCTGCTGTCAATCTAATATTTTTACCATTGTATGTTACAGACTTCTTTTCCTGGGGTGCTTTCAGGATTTTCTCTTTGTCACTAAGACTTGTAAATTTGACTATTAGGTGACGGGGTGTGGACCTATTCTTATTGATTTTGAGGGGGCTTCTCTGAACCTCCTGGATTTTGATACTTGTTCCCTTTGCCATATTAGGGAAATTCTCTCCAATAACTCTCTCCAATATACCTTCTGCTCTCCTCTCTCTTTCTTCTTCTTCTGGAATCCCAATTATTCTAATGTTGTTTCGTCTTATGGTGTCACTTATCTCTCGTATTCTCCCCTCGTGGTCCAGTAGCTATTTGTCTGTCTTTTGCTGAGCTTCTTTATTCTCTGTCATTTGGTCTTCTATATCGCTAATTCTTTCTTCTGCCTCATTTATCCTAGCAGTGAGAGCCTCCGTTTTTGATTGGACCTCATTAATAGCTTTTTTTATTTCAACTTGGTTAGATTTTAGTTCTTTTATTTCTCCAGAAAGGGCTTTTATCTCTCCAGAGAGGGTTTCTCTAATGTCTTCCATGCCTTTTTCGAGCCCGGCTAGAACCTTGAGAATCGTCATTCTGAACTCTAGATCTGACATATTACCAATGTCTGTATTGATTAGGTCCCTAGCCTTTGGTACTGCCTCTTGTTCTTTTTTTTGTGGTGAATTTTTCTGCCTTGTCATTTTGTCCAGATAAGAGTATATGAAGGACCAAATGAAATACTAAAAGGGTGGCAACAACCCCAGGAAAATATGCTTTAACCAAATCAGAAGAGATCCCAAATCATGAGGTGGGTGAAATGGGATAAAAAGAGGTTCAGAAAAAAAAAATTAAAGAAAAGAAATAAAGAAAAATATAGAAAAGAAAATATATATATATATATATATATATTAGATAAACTAGTTAAAAAACATTAGAAAAGAAAAAGATAAAAGTTTAAAAAAATTTGGCAGAAGATGAGAAAAAACAATTGAAAAAGAAAAAATATTACATTAACTGCAAGGCTGAAGAATCATTGGGAGAAAGCCATGAGTTCCGAGCTTTGGTTTCTCCTCTTCTGGAATTCTGCTGCTCCCCTTGGTATTGAAACTGTACTTCTTGGTAGGTGAACTTGGTCCTGGCTGGATTTCTTATTGATCTTAGGGGGAGGGGCCTGTTGTAGTGATTCTCAAGTGTCTTTGCCCCAGGCGGAGTTGCACCACCCTTACCAGGGGCCGGGCTTAGTAATCTGCTCGGGTGTGCTTTTGGGAGCTTTTGTTCCCTGAGTGCTTTCCATAGAGTTCCAGAGGACGGGAATGAAGATGGCGGTCTCCCAGTCTCTGGCCCAGAGGAGCCAAGAGCCCGGGACCCCACTCCTCAGTGCAGCCTCAGAGAACAGCGCCCAATTACTCCCATCACCCTGGCCTCTGGCTGCACTCCGAGCTGACCGAGGCTTCGACCGGTTCAAGGTAACCCCAAGCTTAGAGCTCACTCCTCGGCTCCGTCTCTGTAGCCGGCTTCCCCGTTCTAATACCTGCAAGCTCTGTGACACTCAGACACCCCCGATCCTTCTGTGACCCTGCGGGACCTGAGGCCACACTGACCCCGCATGGGCTTCTCCCCAGGTAAGCCTCTGGAGCGATGTCCCTCAGTGGAACAGACTTTTAAAAGTCCTGATTTTGTGCTCGTTGCTCCGTTGCTTGCCGGGAGTGGGCCACTCCCCCCCCCAGTCTATCTTCCAGTCGCTTTGGATTCACTTCTCCGCCAGTCCTACCTTTCAGTAAGTGGTTGATTTTCTGTTTCTAGAATTGCTGTTCTTCTTCTCTTCCATCTCCCATTTGATTTGTAGGTGTTTGCAGTCTTTAGATAAGCTATCTAGCTGATCTTCTGCTACATAAGTAGTCTCAGCCTCCTACTTCTCTGCCATCTTGACTCCTCCCCCAAAAATCAACTCTTAAACTGCAGCTCCGGTCCATGAGTTCTTTTATGGCCTTAATGAAATTACCCTAAAAATGTCGTGCCTTTTGTTCTGAATTCATACTACCTAATTTCTCCATCTGTGGCTCTATTGCTGAGGGCTCTGGACCAACATTAGTACCCATTTTCCATTTATGGTGCTGCCAACGGCAAATGTGACTATACCAAACTCTTAAACAAGAAGACATGAACTATTGAATCAAAGTGATCCTTATCTTTGCAGGAATACTCTCTCAGTCAGCAGAAATGGGGTCTAGATTTTAGTTGTTTCAGAGGCCAGGGTCCAGCCAAATATTGGCTTTATTTGGTATATTTTTGTCACTTGATTCATTATATAATCTCCAGAAGGGTGGATTGTAGGTTCGTTCTCTGATGATGAAGGGACGTGAGAATTTATCATCTTTGATCTTCATGAGGTCAACAGATGCTTTCTTTAATCCTGAATTACAGTTTCTGGAAGTCTTTGAAAATGACCAGGTATTTACACGTTGGCCAGTCCATTTATGTAAATAGAGGTATACCTCCAATTGTTCATGAATGAGTGGATGGGATGGTGATGAAATCAGCCACTGATAAGTCTTTAGGCAGCAGAAAAACTCAGATGTTTTGAGCATTACTAAACATCTCAGATCCTGGAGAAGGTAAGAAATTAAGGTGAATGAAGGAAAATAAAATTTATGTGTATTTTAAAGGGTAACAACACATTACGATTTTCTATTTTTACCACATCTCCAGTGTCTCCTTGGATTGGGCCACAGTGATTTTCATGATTGCTGGGCAGGTTAGGCATGCCATACCAGGCATTTAGAATTACCAAGTTTTCTGGGGACTTAGCATTGGAAATAAAACTTTCAGTCTGTAACATAGCAACCTTTTGATGTCTCAGGCTCCTGAATTGAGAAGGAAGGGGACCTAGATGGGGGACTAAGATTTCTAGGAATTAGAACAAGATACTCCCCCTGGAAACTAGAAAACTGACTTGTGGTCCATGTGCTTCAGGCTTTTATGTTTGATTAGCATGCGTCAACTTTTCCATGTCCAGCAACTCTGGGCTTTGGCCAGGCTGAGACCTAGGCTCTTGGATTATGGTCCATCCATTCAGGGAAGCCTCTTAGAAAAGAGCTTTTTGTGTATCTTCAGAAAATCCCTCTCCACTCTTGTTGAATTTTCCTCCACCTAGATCTCCTGACTTCTCATTTGGGCACGTATTTTTGTGAGCCATGTTGCCAACTCTCTTCTACAGGTAAATTTATTTCAATATATAACTCTGATGGCAAGCATTCTATTTGTTTACCTAATCGGTCTACCTACCAGAAATTTTCCTTTGACTTCATAAATGTATTTGTATGTTTAATCTTGTAGTTTGGAACTTCGTATCTTGTGGATCTTTAGTGATTATTAATCAGAGAGAATGAATTAAAATCAAGCAAAGAAAAAATTAGACAAAAATTAGACTAAATAGTTGGTGGTTATAAACCTACCATGTAAGTCAAATGTTAATGTCTTGAGTAGGTAAAAAAAAAAAAAAAAAAAAAAGGAAAAAGGAAGAGAAAGAGGAGGGGGGGAGAGGAGAACAAGAAGACGAAGGAGGAGAAACTTTAAGAGAAGACTAGTAGTAAAATTTAGAAAAAGGCTCACATGATACCCTTGGCTTCCACTTAGAAGAGATATCAAAAATATTTGTACGATGTGATATGAAAATATAGTTCATTTATTGCCAAACACTTAAAATTGAGCCTTTTTGGGGGGATAGGTTTTTTAATGGTGTTTGGTTTGCTTATCACAGAAACAAAAAACAAGAATTCTGTTGGAAGTAATTATGACTGGATGATCAGGTTGACAGTAAAAATCAAAATAACTTGTAGTTTAAAGTGGAGCTGATAATCATCTGTTCTGACTTGCCAAAGTCTGGTGAAGTTTTTCAGGGTAGCTTCCATTCTGATTGGTTGTGAGATCTGTTGGATTGGGTAATATCTACTACATGTTTTCAGTCTCATTCCTAGTTTTGGGTAAAATATACTTCATTGGCATCTTTCTGTTAGAGAGGGCAGCTAACATTTATTGATAACCTACTGTGTGCCTTAATTTCTTCCTTAAAGCTTGCCTGTAAAGTAGGGAGTTTTAGCCTCAGAATTTGCAGGAGCAGTTGAGGGTTCTGTAAAGTCAAATGTTGCCCAAGGTCACACCTTGAAGAGGCTAAGTTGGGAGCTGAAACCATCCTGCTCAGTTTGTGCTCTCTTTACTCCCCTCCGTAAATAATCACCTCCTGCATCTTTCCCTACTCTCAGGAGAGCCCGGAGTTACAAATTCCTGTGAAAGTATGCACCTCTGCTTAAAACCTTTTATTCATTGCTGCTCCAGGCAAGGCATATGCCAAAAAAGCATTAAATAAATTTACAGGCCAAAAGCCTTATGGGTAAAATCATTATATTGTTTATCTTTGGGGGATTTTTGATTCTAAGTGTTATTATCTCTCTAGTCAGAAGAGAAAATCCATTGGGGGGAAAAAAACACAAAAACCCCAAACCCTCCAAAACCAAGTAATGTGAATACTGCTTTGTTTATTTCCTTTCTTTGGGTTTTTCCTCATTTACTTTTCCGAATTATTTCAGGTTTCAACCCTTGAATCATGAGTTAATATTGTGGCACCAACTGTAATTTTGCAGTTTACTTAGTCTTTTATGTTATTGCTCTTTTAAACTTCTCACAGTCCACCTTCAGGTGATTTTTGTGGTGCTGCATACCATGCAGGGATCTTAAGACAACAGCTTTCCAGCCTCTTCCAACCAGCCTTCGTGCTGTTGTCTTGATACACTTATTTCCACATGTGTTATAAATGCCACAAAACAATGTAATGAAGTTTGCTTTAGGCAGTGAGTTTAAGAACCATTTAAAGTTAAAAAAAATGTTTATCTTTATTTGGAGCATTTCCAGATCTTTTCATTTCTTTATATAAATGCAGGTTTCTGTCTGGGGTCTTACTCCTTCTGCCCAAAGAACATCCTCTGCAATTTCTTAGTTCATGTTTGCTGACAATAAGAAATATCTGTTCATTTGTTATTCTGAGAAGTCTTTTATTTTGACCTTATCTTTTAATAAAATTTTAATTTAGGGATAATTTTAGAAAGACAAAATATGAATATAGTACAAAAATTTCCCATACGCTCTATAACTACTTTCCTTTATTATTAAAATTTTAAGTATGGTATATTTGGGTACAATATTGATAACTTATCATTATTTGCATATGTTACATATAAAATATAAAGTGTGAAAGTATAAAAATTGCATTTCCGTATCTCCATGATACATTTATTAAAATTAATGGGCTAATATTAATTACATCATTATTATGGACTAATTTTCTTAGTTTTTAGTTAATGTCCCTTTTCTAGAATCCTGGGCAGAATACTTGTATTTGGTTGACATGTCTCCTTAGGTTCATCTCCTCTTGTTTGTGACAGAAGTCACAAGTGATAAGAAGTCTCAGACTTATAATTTTCAAGACCTGGATGGTTAAGACCTGGCCAGTACTTTGTAGAATGTCCCACACTTGAGATTTCTCTGATTTTTTTTTTCCTTATGGATAGAATGGGATTGTGGGTTTTTTTGGAGGAACAGCATGAAGGTAAATTGCCATTCTCATCATAATCACTCCAAGAATACATGCTATTAGTACCACTTATCACTGTTGATACTGACCTTATCATGGCTGATTTTTTTTTTTCATATTTCAATGCTAAAAAGTTTCTCCTATTTTCCCCATTTCCATACTGCACTCTTTTTAAAGAAGTCATCATGTTTCCCCCACACCTAAGGTGTGGAGTTATATTTCATGCTTTTGAGGGTAAGATATCTATAAGTGACTTAGAGTTCTGCACAGAGATTTGTCTCTTCTCGCCCATTTATTACTTGTGTATTCAACCATTGATTTCTATGAGTGGGAACTCATGGATTAATATTTTGCATACCCACCCTCAGCTTTTAGCAGTTCCTACACACTGTGGCATAGATGGCATCTCCAGGTTCTTGCCCCTCTAGCATAGGGCTGCTGTTGCTCCCTCCTTAGTTTATCATCATAGGGGAATGGGGGTAAGAAGGGTGTTCTGTTTTTCTGGCCCAGCCTCAGGTTTATAGGACCCTTCACATCTGATGCTTTCTTGGCTTTCCTTCCTTCCTCCTCCTGAGAACCCAACTCTGACTTGGATCTGTAGTTAGTCTTAGCTGGTAGTTTTCTACCTCATCTTCAATCATAGCAACCTCTGCTTGGTATAGGATTTTTGACCCAGTATAGTTTCCGGTTCTTACCTTGGGGTAAAGGCTTTGTCTACCCATCCCCCATTTGCAATGGTTCTTTGCTGTGTCTTGGCTGTGACAAAGTTTATTTTCCTACTCCAAGCAGCTTAAGGCTTTTGTTTTTGTAGGAAAGAGAGGTCTGGGGAAGTGTTTTTGTTCCTATCTGCCAGCAGCTACTGATCACACTTGCACTGAAATTCTGTCCCAAGGGAGATTTTCTCCAGGATATGTTTTTGTCCCCAATGTTTCTGATGAGTCCTCAACTAAGAGCTGTGGGCAATGTAAATTCTCCTTGTGTCTGGAGGTATCACAGGATGACATTATAGGACATAATAGTCTACAATTAGCCTTTAATGAATGAATTAAAATTTTAGCTAACTTATTACCTACTTCAATGGTGGCTGCCTCTTCTACCCATTGTGTTCTATTTCTTCTGGGAGAGGCCTAGTTCTCTTTGTTTACTTATTGGCCTAGATTTTACCCCTAAGATGGAGACAAAAGTGTGAAGGCATACAATGTCTTTTTTTTTTTTTTTTCTTTTCTGAAGAGTGAGTGCCTGTCTATGCAGAGTTAGAGGAGGGGCAGGGTAAGAGGGAGAGAGAATCTTAAGCAGACTCCACACCCAGTTCCCAACATGGGGCTTGATCTCAAGATGCCAAGATCTTGACCTGAGCTGAAACCAAGAAGAGTTGGATGCTTAATTGACTGAGCCACCCAGCTGCCCCCATGTCTTAATTTTTATTTTCATGCTTATTTCTTTGTATTGAATCTAATGGTTTATCAAAGTAGTGTTTCTGTATAATATTATTACCTGAAGTGTCTTCCAGACTCATCACTTTTTTGGACCAGTTCTTTGGAGGGGTTTCTTAACTATTAATAGATTAGGCTTCAGGAGGACAAGTCCTGAACTTGTACAGACTCACACACCAACAAAGAAGGAAGGGCCCATAGGCCATGCAGTGCATGGTGTGGCACCTCCCCCTTGAGAAAGAGAAATGGTACAGAGTAGAGTGAGCATGGTGTCAGAAATCTAGAATCAAGGTGTCTGTGTCTTCTAATGGCTGAAAAAAAAAAATCACCTGCTAAGCACTGAAGAGGTATCAACTCTTCTATAAAATTTTATTTTCATGCAAAATCAGTTTTTGAATGCCCAAGAATGACATGAGGACTTGCATATGTGACTTTGGCAGCTTTATATAGAGACCATATTGGTAGGAAGAATGCATTTGCATCTAATAATTGATCTGAGGGACAGAATGTAGGTAGGACAGGGAATGGTTAAGGATTGGATCATGATTTCTCCTAGTTACACAGGTGCATGGTGATGGTTAATGTGTTAACACTTCAAACTCCTTTTCCCCATCATTATCCATCTGGACCTCTGAAATTCCTGGGGAAGACACTACCTACTCTCTCAAGATTAAGTCTCAAGGTGTCTATAAGTGTGATGTAAATATCATGAAATGTAGGGTCAGTGGACTTGGATCTTGGATCTTGGACCAATTTATACTTAACATTTCGAACCTCTGTTTCCTCATCTGAAAAAATCCCAATACTTTGAGAGGATAAATCAAATTGTGGTTATTGAAAAAAAGCACTTTTCAACTCTCAAGTTGTGTAAAATTTTTCATTTTTATTATGGCATCACATTTTGTTCACCTGGACTTGGTGGGCCAGAGCAGAAGACATATTCAGTTTTGAGAACAGATTTTTCTCTCCATGTTCAAATGTGCTCATTCCTACATTAAACAAATATATAAATAAGTATATAAATTTGATCAGTAACTTAGTTTGTTAATCTGTGTCTTGAGATATTTGCCTAACAAGATTTTCTTTTCTTGCAAACTGAGAAATGATAAATTAGAAAGCTGTGGGATTACAGACTTAAAACACTAGTCAGTAGAGGAAATATGAAATTAACAGGGGTACCATAGAGGTGTAGCAAAAACTAGAATATTGGAAAGCAAGGGAATGATAGTTTGAGAAGAAAACATATTTGTATGTTTCCAGAGGACTTGCTAGTCAGAAATTTGCCTTCTGACTGAATGGATTTGTAGTATGAAAATTAATTTTCTCTGCTATTTTTAAGTAACTCTCTGATTTTAATCTTCAACCCAGCTTCTTTCTGGTCAACACTAAAATTTCTAGCATGCAAACAGTACATGAGAATGGTAGCCATAAGTCAAAGACTACATTTGAGGAGCCAATGATAGGATGAAACTTCCTTACAGCTTGAGATGACTATTCTCTTTGGTCATAATTTTCATGGATTCATGTTACTATTTGTGTATTTCTGTCTGTTTTTCCTTTTGATCGGGAGAGTATTAAAATTAAGAAGTGTGTGTGTGTGTATGTGTGTGTGCACAATATGCATGAATATTTACATTGGGAGACAAAACTAGCATCAGTCATTTATTGAAATTCCTTTTGTAAATCCTTCAATCTGGCTCCAAAGAACTCTGTTTATGCCTCAATATGTTATCTTTGAAGCTTACCTGTTTCCTTCTAGAAAGTTACATGTAAAGTTAGAGAAGATCTCATTTTCTCAGTATGCCATCAGACCTACAAAATTGTTTTGTAGTAGTAAGTACTAATTAAATAGTGAGGCCATTCAAACTGGAATACCTTTGTCCATTATAAATTACAGAAAAACAGAATTAAACAAACCCTAGGGCAAACCAGGGTATATTCTTACCCATCGATAAAAATTTGTTGATTTTGAACTAGATTAAATAATTTATGATCTCTGTCATGGTTTCGTGATTATAACAGAACAGTTTTCTTTGGATGAGTGTAAGTAGTCATCCTGAATATTCATATTAGTCATGCTTCTTTCAGATGATAGAAACTCATCTTTACTTAGCCTAAGCATAAAAGGGAATGTATTAGTTCAAGTACCAGGGAGTCAAAGGGCATAACTAGTTGCAGGCATAGTTGGAACCAGAGGTTCATTTAATGTCAATAATTTTCTCTTTGTCTTTCTCATTCTCTGTCTCTTTCTCTCTCTCATCTCCTTACTTGTCTCTGTTTATCTCTGAATATGTTCTACTTTTCCACTATCACATACGGGATGTTTTCATGTGGTGGGAAAGATAACTGTAATGTGATATCAAACCTAAGTTATAACACCTTTTAAGACTCCAAAAAGAGATATAGTCTTTCCTGATAACTTTTTTCCCCCCTCTGGAGGACTTAATGGAACATTCCTCCTGGCAATACCCACCCAAATCTGTATTTATTGAAGTAATAATGTGAACCAGTTCTTTTGGAGCCCTTATGTGCTAGGTTTGTCTTATGTAATCGTAACTACAACACTCTGAAATATGTGTGTCCATTTTCTTCCACACATAGATGAGGAAAACAGAAGTTCAGGGATGTTGAGTAACTTTCCAGAGATTACACAGCTAGGTTCAAAGTGCTGACTCTGGGTTCAAACTATCCAAGTTTGACTCTTAAATGCAAAATGAGCACAAAGACATTCAAAAAATAAGAACATCACTGAGACATGTGTTTGAAAATTTTTGCAAATTGTGAATTATTCTATAAATGTGAATTGTGTATCAGTGTGTAGTTCATTGCCAGGGGCAGTGCTAGAGCAGTGGTCACTGGGAGTGATTTTTTCCCCCCAGAAAAATTTGACTAAGTCTGGAAACCTTTTCAGTTGCCACAGTCGGAAGGGGGGGTTCCTATTGGCACTTAGTAGGAACTGGGTACGCTGCTATGCATCCTGCAATGCCCAGAAAAGCTACCCAGAAAAAAGAATTATCCAGTCTATAATGTTGAGGTTGTAAAAGCCTGTGCT
Organism: Lontra canadensis; assembly: GCF_010015895.1. Lineage (NCBI taxonomy): Eukaryota > Metazoa > Chordata > Mammalia > Carnivora > Mustelidae > Lontra > Lontra canadensis. The sequence continues at coordinate 19,433,106 of NW_022631028.1, read as the reverse complement.
AGATGAATAGAGGTAATAAGTGAAACTTGGCTCTTAGAAGCTCACAGTTTAGTTGGGGAGGCAGACATGTAGACAGATACTAAAAAAAAAATGCAGTGGTTCAGTAGAGTTGGAGATTTTTAGACTAAAGAGAGATCAGGGCGGGGTGGTACCTGGGTGGCTCAGTGGGTTAAACCTCTGCTTTTGGCTCAGGTCACGATCTCAGGGTCCTGGAATCGAGCCCCACATCAGGCTCTCTGCTCAGCAGGAGCCTGCTTCCTCCTCCTCCTCTGCCTGCCTCTCTGCCTACTTGTGATCTCTCTCTGTCAAATAAATAAACAAAATCTTAAGAAAATAATAAAGAGAGAGCAGGGACAAAGTTACCTTCATGAACTATTTAAGGACTGAAAGAGTGTAACCCTAAGTAGCAGACGGATTTCAGCTCTAGAGAAGGTGAGCAGATGTGCTCTCCAGGGATATGGAACGTGTGCGTCTCCTCACAGTTATATCTTTATGTCTAGAGCTGTGCCTCACAATGAAGTATGTCTTAACATGTTGAATGGATAAACAGATAAATTGATGAACTTAAATGTAGAAGGGAGGTTAAAACAGAATCCTGTCTCTTTTAGAGATTCTTTGATTTTATGACAGTCATTCTTGAGGAGTTGGAGACGAAACTCTTCTTGGTGGGTAAGTCTTTGAGGAAGTGGAAAAGATGAAGCATCTCTTCTACATCAGAGAACATCATGAGCAAAGGTGTGGGTGTTAATATTCTAGAGGTGCAGTATTCTATCAAGGTGGGTTCTAAAGAGAATTCTTGGAAAAACAGAAAAAGAGAATGAGATTTTCATGATCCACTTGGAAGGAGTATGATAAGAGCAGCTGTTTCTCTCCTACCAATTTGTTTTCTGTGGAAACAAGTATAGCTGGAATGAGAATGAGTAGTAAAAAAATTGTATATGTATGTGTTAAAGGAATTACTTCTTGTTATTATCTCTATGAATTAGTCATTGTCACCAGATGTGGTAAATGGAAACGGTAGAACAGTTTCAGCATTCACCTTTTATCTTTTCTGAAGTAATTATTATCAAACACAAAAATAGAATGGTATATTTAATGAGTATTTCATGGGAAAAAGTCACAGGGCCATAGTTATAAAATCCACTTACTGAAATTATAGTATCTGTATTTTTAGTAGGCGAATTTGGAAATGGTGTAATATCTTTGTTCTATGCAATAGCCTGAGCTGTTTCCCATTGTGCAGCATGGCACTATGACACCTATTGCTTATCCGCTCAACATTCCCAAAGCCCCTGGGTTTTTATTAACTTGTATCTTTAATTTTGTTGTGTATGTGTAGGGTTATACTGTAATACATTCACAATGTGCGAAGATGATTTGTTGACTGCCACATCGAACAGTGGCAGAGGGGTGTGCCAGACTTTGATATGAGCAGGTGTTTTCTGTATTGTTCAAATTTCTGTAGTATCTAAATGATCATAGGCTGTTCTTATCTTGCTCAATGTGCAGTAGAAGAATACTTTGTTTAAAGATTGGAGATGAATGAAGATTAAGGTGCTCCAATGTTGACATGTTCAAAGAGCAGTGTGATGTGTGATCAGTAATTTCAATACTGAAGAAGGTATCACTACCTGCATTGTACTATTTATTCACAAATTACTAAAATAGTAATGCTAATACTAGTATTTTATTTTAAATGGTTCAGAATTCACAAATTTAACAAATGAAACTAGATATTGAATGTATTTCAAACTAGGAATTTATAAACACTTCAAAACACATGTAAAATATTAATTTTTGAAAACACAAATGTTGCACAAGCATACATATTTCTAACATTAAATTTTAGCCATACTGGTGCTCAGCATCCTCATCTTCAGTCCTCAGCAGTTTTGATTTCTCTTTCTTGGTTGACCTTATAGGTCATCTCTGCCCTTAGTCCATATCTTCCCCTGTCACCCCCTGGTGACTGTATCTACATGCTTTTCTAGGTACCTCCCACCAGCTTCATTTTTAATCTTGATGATGATGATGATGATTGGTATAGTTATTATTAGGTAGGAGGTGAAGAGAAGATGGAAGGGGACAGGAGAGTTGCATGAGCTCAATGAAATAAAAGGGCTAGGAAAATTGTGGTGAGGGTATTGGGGATGGGAGGGAGAGGGCAGGAGTTATGGATTGAAGAGAGGAATGAGAAATGGAAGGACATGACTGACTCATATCTGAAATAATGATATTATACTAACAAAAATCCTGGAATTGATATGTTAAAATAACAGGTTGACTTTTGGTTGAAGCAAGATGTCATAGATCCATTATTTCTGTTCTTCTCTGCTAAGCACAACCACAAACCCTAAAAATGGTATAAGAGACTGCCAGAGGATGACTCTGCTAGGTGGTAAGAAGAAGATGAGCTAGTTTGGGATCCTAGGTCTGGAAGAACAACATAGTGGCAGGAGGTTTTGTATCTCACCCAAAAGAGGAAGGTCACAGACCGGTAATTTTCTGACTCCTGATGTAGCAACAAAAGACAGTTCAGGATGCTTTCCTTCCCATGAATTGAACAGAAGTCCCATTCACAATATCAGGTAAGTCTGATACCCCTGGGAAGAAGGATTCATTGGGAGCTCTGACAGAAACAGGGGGCTATTTCTTCTGCATCAAGATTGGAACTCCCCTTTTTTACCAGGAGATACAGAGGAAAGGTGGCATAACTAGCAAGATAAACCCAGGTACAGCAAGTTTCCCTGTCCAGTAAACCTCTTTGTAACTACAGGTTCTTTCTACCCTGACCCCCCAAATTCCAGATGGACCAGCAGAACCAGAAAAAGAGACCTGGTTACAGCATGTGGCTTAGGCTAGGCAGCCATTTTGTCCCTAAAGACCTAGGATTCACCCTTTTTCTCAGAGACAGTGGGAGGCTTGGGGACATTGGTAAGGGAGTCACACTATACCACACTCTCTCCTGTCAAGAAACACTTGGTGACCGAGGTGGAGAACTTCTTTTTTCCCCCTTCAGACAGCACCACAAAGGATCAAAGGAAGCCCCATGGTCACCACATGATCACGGTGGAGAAACCAGGATAATGAGGTAGGTGAGAAGATGGTGGCAGAGGTTGAGATCAGAATGGTAGAAGAAGGACTGATTGATTGCAAAGATGCTTGTATGCTTTGTGAAGAATGTAGAATTTTATCTGGTAGACCATAAATAGCCACTAGAGGTCTCAGTGGAGAGGAGGAGGTAAAGGGATTTAGGAAGACTTAATTGTGTGAGTCAATATCTTGACAGTGTAGGAGGGACACCAAATGTGGATTTCAAAGCCACTTTGACCTTCCAGCCACATGATATTAGGCAAATAACTTAATCTATTTTGTGCTTTTCCCTCTCATTTGTAAAATGGGCAAGAACATATCTTCATACTATTTTATAGGCGTTGTGTGATGATCAAAGGCTATCATGTGTACAGAAGTGTTTTGTGAACTGTAGTTTGCATTTCCCAAATAATGGTTGAATGTTGTCTCATTTGTACATGTTTCCATGGTAAATTAAGATTCTATTATATATGTCATACTGGACACCATATATATTATGGTCATGAATAAATGATGATTATCTAATACATTAAGTGGATTCATTTAATTTCTGAAGAGTACAACACCAATATACAGCCAGTTTTGTTCTTCTCTTGTGATACTGGCATATGCAAGGGAACATTTGAGTTTAAAGAAAATTAAAAGAATTCATCACATATCTCCCTTTTGGCTGGCGAAGTTTGCCTGCTTAGATTTTTCACTTTGCTGCAATGAAGTTTCCTAAGGGTTGCCCCATCACAGCAAATGTATGTTGCTTATTTCCACACATAACAGATTATGCTTTCATTAACACTCCAGCTGCTGCACTTCTCTTCTAGCTTTTTAACATCCATAAATTCACATCTTTACATGTTCTTATTATACAGATAATGTTCTAAAAAGGCACAGAAATGCAATCTGTTTGAAAATTCCAAAGTGATTTTAATATGGACAAAGACATATCTAAGATAATTACATTGAGAAGTTTGCTTCTTATGTATTATTGTATATAGAGTTATTGCTTTTAATGTGGAGTGTCACTGTCCTTGTCTTACCCTCTTTCTTTATCATCCTTACCACCATATCTCCTTTCTGTAAATTTTGGTCGTTTCTATTTATGCCCACTTCCTTGGTAATCTCAGCTACTCCTTCACATGGATGAACCTTAATTCTACATATTCAATTCTGGCCTTTGTCCCAGATATTAATGGGAACTTTCCAACTTCTAGACATTTCTTGGCTACCCCAGCTTGGCTATACCGTATTTACATAAAGTGTACCATAGGATTCCATTATATACAACTCTGTTCTTTTCTTGTCCTCCAAATCAACTCCACTTCTTTAAGTGACACACAGAACTTCTGCTCATCCAAATCTGAGACATTAGAATCATGTTGGACTTGTCTTCTAACTTTTTCCGGCTGTCATAATTTCTGCCTGTCATCATCACTTTCCAGTCATTAAAGTCCTCTCAGTCCACCCTTCAAGCAGTTTCCTCAGGTCTTCATTCTCCTTTATATTATCACCACTGTTACATTATAGTTACACTCCTATTACTGTACACCTGAACTGTGGCACTAACTTCCCCAGTCTTCCAATCTCTAATCTACCTAGATATTTCTATGGCCTGCCACTCTGATGCTCAAAAACTTCAATAGGTCTCTATTGCCTGGACCATAAATTAAAAACGTTCTGACTGACTGATAAACTAGACTACTGTTTCCAATTTTTTTTACAATAGGATTATAAATCCCAGTCTTTTCCACGTAATTTTGCAGTACCTCTTCATGTAGATAGAGTGTACTTTGCCACTCCATTAATGTTGAAGTTGACTGTGTGACTTGCTTTGGCTGAGGGAATGTGGGTAAGTATGATGCAAACAGAATTTTGCTTGCATGGATTTCCCTCTCTGTGAGCTACCATGAGAAAAGCACGTCCCAGGCAGCCCCTATCCCTGTAAGCTAGGCCCCAGAATAGAGATATATGAATGAACTGGGGCCCAACCCATAATCTGAAGTACAGCTGCCCTGTCTGTCCCAAAGACTCAAGAGTGAGAAAAAGATGAATTTGTCACAAAGCTCCTATGACTGGGGGTGGGGGGGTGAACTATTGTAGTAATAGTAAACTAATACACTCACTTTCTCAAATGCTCTTTCACATCTTTTAAATAACCTCTTATGGAAAGACTTAAGGCTGGTAAAATAGCCTCCTTCACCATAACATGTCTCCTTCACTTTTTTGACTATTTTCCTTACTGTTTTCCTCTACTTGTCCTTCAGGGCCAGTATTTTTCCTTTCCACCCAATTTTTCGGTGATAACCACAATCCACTGGGAAGTCTCCCTTCTTCAGACTCCTTAGTGTCCACATCTCTTATCTCATACCTCAAACTTCGGTATTGTTAATTATCTAGAAGCATATATCTGGTTATGTTACCACCCTGTTCTATGTTTTATGAACATCCATTGCTTATCCCTTACCGCATGTAGTATTAAGGCACCTTGTTATCCTATCTGTTTCCATATGAACTTCAAGATCCTGAGGGGAGAAGCTATATCTGACTTCATGTCATCTGTCCAGAGGCCAATGTGGGACCTGACACATAGTAACTGGTGCAGAAGTATCTATTGAATAGGTGATGACTCTTTGCATCTCTGCTTTCTAAGAAAACTCCATGCTCTTTGATGGAAAGAACCACCTTTCACTTCCCAAGATATATAGTCAACATCTTCCAAAGAAGAGACAACTATGATACAATTGTGGCACATTTTGTCATGGTTTAGTAGACATTTCTATAGCACACATTTAAATACTTTTCCTACCATTCTATATTGTGCACATGGAAGATGTTTAACCAAGTTTTCTTTTCACATAACGGTGGGCGGGGGGAATTCTCTTTGTTAACTTTGTGGGAACCTCTCCAGTCTTTTTCCAGGTAAGGAATCTAGGAAATCTCATTCCTTCCAGATTGAGTCTTGGCACCATACTTCAGGAATCAGCAAAGACTCAAGAATCATCCAGCTTTCCTTTACTCTTCAAAACTGTTCTTCTCTGAATATTGATGTATCTCTCTGTATTATTTGCTGTGTTACAAATTATCCCCAAATGTAGCCCTTTAAGACAGCATGCATTGCTTTACACAGTTTCTGAGATCAGGGATCTAGGAGGGACTTGCATGGGTGGTTTTGGCTTGGGTTCTGTCATGAGGTTGTACTCAAGGTATCAACTTGACTGAGGCTGGAGGATTCACTTCATCCTCATTCCTGTGACTGTTGTTAGGAGATCTCAGCTCATGGCCATGTAGGTCTTTACATAGGATACTTACAACAAGAAAACTGGCTTCCCCCAGTGTAAGTGATTCAAGGGAAAGAGCCACTAAGTGGAAGCCATAGTACCGTTTTTATGACATCATCTCTAAAGTCACACGTTGTGACTTCTGCTTTATTCTACTTCCCATTAGAGGTGAGTCACTAAGCTTAGCCCACCCTCAAAGAGAGGAACTGTAGGCTCCACCTCTTCGGGAGAGGAGTATCAATTTGTGGACATATTTTTTAAATCACTGCACCTCCACGCCCCCAGATGGGCTGTGGAGGTGAATGCTAATTTTTATGGTCATACTTCCCTGGCCACTCAGGCAAATAATCTCCTGTGCCTTTTTTTTTCCCCCCTTTCCTGGTTTCAGAGTGTCATCCAAGCCTTAAAATGATAAAGATTTGGGCGATTCTAACTGGTGTAAGGTGGTATCTCAATGTGGTTTTAATTTGAATCTCCTTGATGGCTAGTGATGATGAACATTTTTTCATGTGTCTGATAGCCATTTGTATGTCTTCATTGGAGAAGTGTCTGTTCATATCTTCTGCTGAACTGAAAAAATTATAAAATTTATAATTATAAAATTATAATTATATATATTTATATTTTTATATTTATTTATATATTTATATATTTTTAATATTTATATATAATTATATAAATATAATTATATTTAATTTTTATATATTTTAATTTAGATATATAAATATAATTGTAAAATTATTATAATTTTTATATTTATATGTATTTATATATAATTATATAGTTATAATTATAATTATAAAAATTATAAAATTATATAACAATTTATATAAAAAATAAAAAAAAAGATTTGGGCGCCTGGGTGGCTCAGTCGGTTAAGCATCTGCTTTCGGCTTGGTTCATGACCTGGGATCAAGTCCCATGTCGGCCTCCCTGCTCAGTGGGGAGCCTGCTTCTCCTGCACCCTCTGCCTGCTCCTTCCATTGTTTATGCTCTCTCAAATAAATAAAATATTTTAGAAAATGATATAAAGATTTTAAATGAATAAGATGCAAAGGGAAGGGGCAATTTCCATGGATTTCCAAGCATTCCTAAAGCCATTTCACTGACTAATTTCTGCAATCTGTGACTTTCTTTTTTTTTTTTTAAATTTGTTTTATTTATTTTCAGCGTAACAGTATTCATTGCTTTTGCACCACACCCAGTGCTCCATGCAATATGTGCCCTCTCCAATACCCACCACCTGGTTCCCCCAACCTCCCACCACCCGCCCCTTCAAAACCCTCAGGTTGATATTCAGAGTCCATAGTTTCTCATGGTTCACCTCCCCTTCCAATTTGCCTCAGCTCCCTTCTCCTCTCATCTCCCCTTGTCCTCCATGCTATTTGTTATGCTCCACAAATAAGTGAAACCATATGATAATTGACTCTCTCTGCTTGACTTATTTCACTCAGCATAATCTCTTCCACTCCCTTCCATGTTGCTACAAAAGTTGGGTATTCATCCTTTCTGATGGAGGCATAATACTCCATAGTGTATATGGACCAATCTTCCTTATCCATTCGTCCATTGAAGGGCATCTTGGGTCTTTCCACAGTTTGGCGACCGTGGCCATTGCTGCTATAAACATTGGGGTACAGATGGCCCTTCTTTTCACTACATCTGTATCTTTGGGGTAAATACCCAGTAGTGCAATTGCAGGGTGATAGGGAAGCTCTATTTTTAATTTCTTGAGGAATCTCCACACTGTTCTCCAAAGTGGCTACACCAACTTGCATTCCCACAAACAGTGTAAGAGGGTTCCCCTTTCTCCACATTCCCTCCAACACATGTTGTTTCCTGTCTTGCTAATTTTGGCCATTCTAACTGGTGTAAGGTGGTATCTCAGTGTGGTTTTAATTTGAATCTCCCTGATGGCTAGTGATGATGAACATTTTTTAATCTGTGACTTTCTTTTTTTTTTTATTAATTTTATTATCTTTTAAACATATATTTTTATTCCCAGGGGTAAGGTCTGTGAATCGCCAGGTTTACACATTTCACAGCACTCACCAGAACACATACCCTCCCCAGTGTCCATAACTCCACGCCCCCTCTCCCAACCCCCCTCCCCCCATCAACCTCAGTTTGTTTTGTGAGATGAAGAGTCACTTATGGTTTGTCTCCCTCCCAATCCCATCTTGTTTCATTTACTCTTTTCCTACCCCCTTAACCCCCCATGTTGCATCTCCTCTCCCTCATATCAGGGAGATCATATGATAGTTGTCTTTCTCCGATTGACTTATTTCGCTAAGCATGATACCCTCTAGTTCCATCCACGTCATCGCAAATGGCAAGATTTCATTTCTTTTGATGGCTGCATAGTATTCCATTGTGTATATATACCACATCTTCTTTATCCATTCATCTGTTGATGGACATCTAGGTTCTTCCCATAGTTTGGCTATTGTAGACATTGCTGCTATAAACATTCGGGTGCACGTGCCCCTTCGGATCACTATGTTTGTATCTTTAGGGTAAATACCCAGCAGTGCAATTGCTGGGTCATAGGGTAGCTCTATTTTCAACATTTTGAGGAACCTCCATGCTGTTTTCCAGAGTGGTTGCACCAGCTTGCATTCCCACCAACAGTGTAGGAGGGTTCCCCTTTCTCCGCATCCTCGCCAGCATCTGTCATTTCCTGACTTGTTAATTTTACCCATTCTGACTGGTGTGAGGTGATATCTCATTGTGGTTTTGATTTGTATTTGCCTGATGCCAAGTGATATGGAGCACTTTTTCATCTGTCTGTTGGCCATCTGGATGTCTTCTTTGCAGAAATATCTGTTCATGTCCTCTGCCCATTTCTTGATTGGATTATTTGTTCTTTGGGTGTTGAGTTTGAGAAGTTCTTTATAGATTTTGGACACCAGCCCTTTATCTGATATGTCGTTTGCAAATATCTTCTCCCATTCTGTCAGTTGTCTTTTGGTTTTGTTAACTGTTTCCTTTGCTGTGCAAAAGCTTTTGATCTTGATGAAATCCCAATAGTTCATTTTTGCCCTTGCTTCCCTTGCCTTTGGCGATGTTCCTAGGAAGAAGTTGCTGCGGCTGAGGTCGAAGAGGTTGCTGCCAGTGTTCTCTTCAAGGATTTTGATGGATTCCTTTCTCACATTGAGGTCCTTCATCCATTTGAGTCTATTTTCATGTGTGGTGTAAGGAAATGATCCAATTTCATTTTTCTGCATGTGGCTGTCGAATTGTCCCAATACCATCTATTGAAGAGGCTGTCTTTTTTCCATTGGACATTCTTTCCTGCTTTGTCGAAGATTAGTTGACCATAGAGTTGAGGGTCTATTTCTGGGCTCTCTATTCTGTTCCATTGACCTATGTGTCTGTTTTTGTGCCAGTACCATGCTGTCTTGATGATGACAGCTTTGTAATAGAGCTTGAAGTCCAGGATTGTGATGCCACCAACTTTGGCTTTCTTTTTCAATATTCCTTTGGCTATTCGAGGTCTTTTCTGGTTCCATATAAATTTTAGCATTATTTGTTCCATTTCTTTGAAAAAAAATGGATGGTACTTTGATAGGAATTGCATTAAATGTGTAGATTGCTTTAGGTAGCATAGACATTTTCACAATATTTATTCTTCCAGTCCAGGAGCATGGAACATTTTTCCATTTCTTTGTGTCTTCCTCAATTTCTTTCATGAGTACTTTATAGTTTTCTGTGTATAGATTCTTTGCCTCTTTGGTTAGGTTTATTCCTAGGTATCTTATAGTTTTGGGTGCAACTGTAAATGGGATTGACTCCTTAAATTCTCTTTCTTCTGTCTTGTTGTTGGTGTAGAGAAATGCAACTGATTTCTGTGCATTGATTTTATATCCTGACACTTTACTGAATTCCTGTACAAGTTCTAGCAGTTTTGGAATGGAGTCTTTTGGGTTTTCCACATATAGTATCATATCATCTGTGAAGAGTGATAGTTTGACTTCTTCTTTGCTGATTTGGATGCCTTTAATTTCCTTTTGTTGTCTGAGTGCTGAGGCTAGGACTTCTAGTACTATGTTGAACAGCAGTGGTGATAACGGACATCCCTGCCGTGTTCCTGACCTTAGCGGAAAAGCTTTCAGTTTTTCTCCATTGAGAATGATATTTGTGGTGGGTTTTTCATAGATGGCTTTGATAATATTGACGTATGTGCCCTCTATCCCTACACGTTGCAGGGTTTTGATCAGGAAGGGATGCTGTACTTTGTCAAATGCTTTTTCAGCATCAACTGAGAGTATCATATGGTTCTTGTTCTTTCTTTTATTAATGTGTTGTATCACATTGATTGATTTGTGGATGTTGAACCAGCCTTGCAGCCCTGGAATAAATCCCACTTGGTCGTGGTGAATAATCCTTTTAATGTACTGTTGAATCCTATTGGCTAGTATTTTGGTGAGAATTTTCGCATCTGTGTTCATCAAGGATATTGGTCTGTAGTTCTCTTTTTTGATGGGATCCTTGTCTGGTTTTGGGATCAAGGTGATGCTGGCCTCATAAAATGAGTTTGGACGTTTTCCTTCCATTTATATTTTTTTGGAACAGTTTCAGGAGAATAGGAATTAGTTCTTCTTTAAATGTTTGGTAGAATTCCCCCGGGAAGCCGTCTGGCCCTGGGCTTTTGTTTGTTTGGAGATTTTTGATGACTGTTTCAATCTCCTTACTGGTTATGGGTCTGTCCAGGCTTTCTCTTTCTTCCTGGTTCAGTTGTGGTAGTCTATATGTCTCTAGGAATGCATCCATTTCTTCCAGATTGTCAAATTTGTTGGCGTAGAGTTGCTCATAGTATGTTCTTATACTTGTCTGTATTTCTTTGGTGTTAGTTGTGATCTCTTCTCTTTCATTCATGATTTTATTTATTTGGGTCCTTTCTCTTTACTTTTTGATAAGTCTGGCCAGGGGTTTATCAATCTTATTAATTCTTTCAAAGAAGCAGCTCCTAGTTTCGTTGATTTGTTCTATTTTTTTTTTTTGTTTCTATTTCATTGATTTCTGCTCTGATCTTTATGATTTCTCTTCTCCTGCTGGGTTTAGGCTTTCTTTCTTGTTCTTTCTCCAGCTCCTTTAGGTGTCGGGTTAGGTTGTGTACCTGAGACCTTTCTTGTTTCTTGAGAAAGGCTTGTACCGCTATGTATTTTCCTCTCAGGACTGCCTTTGTTGTGTCCCACAGATTTTGAACCGTTGTGTTTTCATTATCATTTGTTTCCATGAATTTTTTCAATTCTTCTTTAATTTCCTGGTGGACCCGTTCATTCTTTAGAAGGATGCTGTTTAGTCTCCATGTATTTGGGTTCTTTCCAAATTTCCTCTTGTGATTGAGTTCTAGCTTCAGAGCATTGTGGTCTGAAAATATACAGGGAATGATCCCAATCTTTTGATACCGGTTGAGACCTGATTTAGGACTGAGGATGTGTTTTATTCTGGAGAATGTTCCATGTGCCCTAGAGAAGAATGTGTATTCTGTTGCTTTGGGATGAAATGTTCTGAATATATCTGTGATGTCTATCTGGTCCAGTGTGTCATTTAAGGCCTTCATTTCCTTGTTGATCTTTTGCTTGGATGATCTGTCCATTTCAGTGTGGGGAGTGTTAAATTCCCCTATTATTGTGTTATTGTTTGATGTGTTTCTTTGATTTTATTATTAATTGTTTTATATAGTTGGCTGCTCCCACGTTAGGGGCATAGATATTTACAATTGTTAGATCTTCTTGTTGGACAGATCCTTTAAGTATGATATAGTGTCCTTCCTCATCTCTTATTATAGTCTTTGGCTTCAAATCTAATTGATCTAATATAAGAATTGCCACTCCTGCTTTCTTCTGATGTGCATTAGCATGGTAAATTATTTTCCACCCCGTCACTTTAAGTCTGGAAGTGTCTTTGGGTTTAAAATGAGTTTCTTGTAGGCAACATATAGATGGGTTTTGTTTTTTTATCCATTCTGATACCCTGTGTCTTTTGATTGGGGCATTTAGCCCATTAACATTCAGGGTAACTATTGAGAGATATGAATTTAGTGCCATTGTATTGCCTGTAAGGTGACTGTTATTGTATATTGTCTCTGTTCCTTTCTGATCTACTACTCTTAGGGTCTCTCTTTGCTTAGAGGACCCCTTTCAGTATTTTCTGTAGAGCTGGTTTGGTGTTTGCAAATTCTTTCAGTTTTTGTTTGTCCTGGAAGCTTTTAATCTCTCCTTCTATTTTCAATGATAGCCTAGCTGGATATAGTATTCTTGGCTGCATGTTTTTCTCATTTGGTGCTCTGAATATATCATGCCAGCTCTTTCTGGCCTGCCAGGTCTCTGTGGATAAGTCTGCTGTCAATCTAATATTTTTACCATTGTATGTTACAGACTTCTTTTCCCGGGGTGCTTTCAGGATTTTCTCTTTGTCACTAAGACGTGTAAATTTTACTTTTAGGTGACAGGGTGTGGACCTATTCTTATTGATTTTGAGGGGGGTTCTCTGAACCTCCTGGATTTTGATGCTTGTTCCCTTTGCCATATTGGGGAAATTCTCTCCATTAATTCTCTCCAATATACCTTCTGCTCCCCTCTCTCTTTGTTCTTCTTCTGGAATCCCAATTATTCTAATGTTGTTTCATCTTATGGTGTCACTTATCTCTCGAATTCTCCCTTCGTGGTCCAGTAGCTGTTTGTCTCTCTTTTGCTGAGCTTCTTTATTCTCTGTCATTTGGTCTTCTATATCGCTAATTCTTTCTTCTGCCTCATTTATCCTAGCAGTGAGAGCCTCCATTTTTGATTGCACCTCATTAATAGCTTTTTTGATTTCAACTTGGTTAGATTTTAGTTCTTTTATTTCTCCAGAAAGGGCTTTATCTCTCCAGAGAGGGTTTCTCTAATATCTTCCATGCCTTTTTCGAGTCCAGCTAGAACCTTGAGAATTGTCATTCTGAACTCTAGATCTGACATATTACCAAGGTCTGTATTGATTATGTCCCTAGCCTTGGTACTGTCTCTTGTTCTTTTTTTTGTGGTGAATTTTTCTGTCTTGTAATTTTGTCCAGAGAAGTGTATATGAAGGAGCAAGTAAAATACTAAAAGGGTGGCCACAACCCCAGGAAAATATGCTTAAACCAAATCAGAAGAGATCCCAAATCATGAGGGGCGAGAAAGGGGATAAAAAGAGGTTCAGAAAGAAAAAAAAAAAAAAGAGAAACAATTATAAAAAGAAAACCAATAAAGAAAAAATATAAAAAGGAAAAAAAAATATCTATATTAGATAAACTATTTAAAAAATGTTAAAAAAGGAAAGGGTAAAAGTTAAAAATATTTGGCCGAAGAAGAGAAAATAAAATTGAAAAAGAAAAAAATTAAATTAACTGCAAGGCTAAAGAATCATGGGGAGAAAGCTATGAGCTCCGTGCTTTGCTTTCTCCTCCTTTGGAATATCGCTGCTCTCCTTGGAATTGAAACTGCACTCCTTGGTAGGTGAACTTGGTCCTGGCTGGATTTTTTGTTGATCTTCTGGGGAGGGGCCTGTTGTAGTGATTCTCAAGTGTCTTTGCCCCAGGCGGAGTTGCACCACCCTTACCAGAGGCCGGGCTTAGTAATCTGCTCGGGTGTGCTTTCGGGAGCTTTTGTTCCCTGAGCGCTTTCCGTAGAGTTCCAGAGGACGGGAATGAAGATGGTGGCCTCCCAGTCTCCGGCCCGGAGGAGCCGAGAGCCCGGGACCCCACTCCTCACTGCACTCTCAGAGAACAGCGCCCAATTACTCCCGTCACCCTGGCCTCTGGCTCACTCTGAGCTGACAGAGCCTGCTACTGGTTCAAGGTAACCCCGAGTTTAGAGCTCACTCCTCGGCTCTCTGTCTGTAGCCAGCTTCCCCCTTCTAATACCTGTAAGCTCTGTGACACTCAGACACCCCTGATCCTTCTGTGACCCTGTGGGATCTGAGGCCACGCTGACCCTGCGTGGGCTTCACCCTGGTTAAGCCTCTGGAGCGATGTCCCTCAGCGGAACAGAGTTTTAAAAGTCCTTATTTTGTGCTCCGTTGCTCCGCTGCTTGCCGGGAGCCGGCCCCTCACCCCGCGGTCTATCTTCCCATCGCTTTGGATTCACTTTTCCGCCAGTCCTACCTTTCAGAAAGTGGTTGATTTTCTGTTTCTAGAATTGCTGTTCTTCTTCTCTGATCTCCCGTTGGATTTGTAGGTGTTTGCAATCTTTAGATAAGCTATCTAGCTGGTCTCCCACTACCCGAAGTATTCTCAGCCTGCTACTTTTCCGCCATCTTGACTCCTCCCCAATCTGTGACTTTCTTAAATGAATATCTCCTCAACTTTGGGCTCTGATTTCATTCCTGAGGGTAAGCCTGGGGAGTGGGGAGTTTTGGTGTTCCCTTTGGACCCACCCTTGCCTGGGCCATAATGTTGCTTCCTGAAGGAAGAGTCCTTTCTTCTTCCTGAGGTCCTAGATGCAGAGAGTGCTGAATGCAGGATGGCTGGAGGCCCGGGAATAGTCCCTTTGTCTTAGTTGAGTCTTCTTCACATAGGGGCCCTGACATCCAGGTAATGTCATCTTCATGAATCCTTAACACCACTGTTTGCCAGGAACTTTTTCTTAGCTGCCTTTCACCAGAGGGCAGTGTACTAGAAATATAGGAGCTTTGGAAGCTTTGGAATCAGGCAGGTGCTGGTTCAAAACACAGCTGCATACTGTCTGGATTTCTCAATTTTGACCAATTATTTAACCTCTCTGAGCCTCCAATTTTTTCAGCACAAAAATGAAAATAAAGTGAGGATTGAATGAAACAATATGTAGATGTAAGTAGCACAGTGTCTAGAATGTAATAAGCACTAACCAATGTTCATTCGGTAAGTGCATGAATGTCCTTCACAGATACTTGCAGTACTTAAGGAAGACTGTGATTCCGAATGTCCTTCTCTTGCTTGTAGAAACTGACAAAGCACTGGGTTGTGTATTTCTGGGGAGAATATTTGCTTGTCTATTTATATTACACGATTTGCTGAGCTTCTTAGATACATTCTCTTGGAAGATTTCCTATCTGCTTTGCTTTTTGTGACACAAAAGAATTGTGATTCCTTTTGTATTTGAAAGCTGACAGCACAATGTGGGGATGGCCAGAAAGAGCATTTTTAAAAATTCATATTTTAAGTAAGCTTCTAAGAAATCTGAGCTTGGTTTCTATGAAGAAGTATATTTTTCTAATGATTCCTCTATTTTGCTGTTTTGTGTCAAGGTTTTCTTTGGCAAGAGGGAAGTGGGGGTGTTGAAAGAGGTGAGACTGAACAGAGAGATCAAGATTCTTGATCTTCCTGCTTAGGGACCTTTCCCTATGTATGTAGTTTCTTTTCCTGCACTCTCAATGCAGAGAATTGCCCCTGCCTGATGGATGACACAATACCTCTCTCTTTCTTTCCCTCCAGAGGTGCATGGTTTTGCCTTTAATATATTCAAGGGCAGCCTTTGCTGTGTCTGGACTGGCATTTGTAATTATACACTCTGAAAATATAACATGGTGAGAGAGTTTAGCTCTTCTCCCAGGTTTTAAAAAAGTTTAATGTGTTAATGTGTTCAAATACCCCCACCTGTGGAGCAAGAGATCCAGTGCCGTTTGACTTCTTTCTTCTGCATGATAATCACATTCTGTTTAAAAATCACATTCTCTTTAACAAATGAGTGTGTGCCGCTTTGTCATGTGCGGTGCAGAACCTCTGCAATGCTTAGCCACCTTTCCTCCTTAGTTATTTTCCAAGACATTTGATATTCTCAACAGCATTAATTGTACTGAGGTCTAATAGGTTGTAATTAGTATGTTCAGACCTTGCTTTGTAAAGCTGGAGCCAGTGAATGGTGGACATTTCACAGCACAGAGGCACAGGTGATCACCAGAGGAACTCAAATAAAGGATCAAAAGCTCTTTACATAATAAGCAATATGATAATTTGTGTGGATGGGCAATTTCACCCTCCTAAATATATATTCCACTATTGTCTTCCTTAAGTTGTTAAAAAAAAAAAAACATGAGAATAGCTCAAATACAATAACCAGAATTACTCTAGTTTGGCAGGCCACCCATGTGAAGTGTCAAGACTTTTATGCATTGCAGAAATGACGATTTTTGCTTATCGATGTGTACTTGGTACCACCGTTGATCCAAGTGGACTGAATTCAAACTTTAGCATAAGAAGCTTAAGTGATATAAAAGATGACACTCTCAGAGCTAAAGGTTGTTAACTGTAGTGAATATTTATTATTTTTGCATTTCTTGTCCCATTCTATGAAAAATTTCCCCTACTTTTTGTTGCGGAAACCACCACTGGCTCACCTTTAACTCCTGTGATTTAATTTCCACTAGTCTACTCCAGGCTGGGCTTGGATTGGTTTAAGCCAATTATCATATCCCTATTCCCTGAGCATAGTGATTGACTTGGTATGTGCAGAAGGCCCACGTCTGGTCAGAGAGCATCATATCCCATATTCATGAGTGACCACTGTGGGGAGAGCAGATCTCCTCCCCCAGGCTAGAAAACTGAGAAGGGGTAAGGTCTAAAGTTTGGCAGCCGCCTTGATACCAGGAGGAGAGATCCTGAGTAAGAAAGAAATCACAGGAGTAGGGGAACAGAGGTGATCCAGAGATAAAAAGAATGGAGTTCTTGGGAAAGTATTTGAGCATCTGTCTTAAGCTGGCTTTAAAAATAATGCTAGCCCTAGAAATTCCTGGATCAGAAGTCAAGAATTTCTTCTTTTCCTCCTGGAGTGTTTGATTTTCTGTTACTGGCAAATCAGAAGACTTCTAATTGAGTCAGACACAGAGAGGATTAATGCTCACTCTCAGAGTTGATGGGATCTATATTTGAATGGGCAGGCATTATCTGGCATGTCTTGTTTGGTTCAGACTACCTGGCATTTCAAAGTCTCGGTGTGTTTTCTAGTTGATCTTTTTCTATTTTTGTAAAAGTAGATTCTGGTCACTGATTACCGATATTCTACATTGTGCATATTTCCACTTTTTAAATCTTATCCAAGCCTCAAGTAAGAGGGGAAATTTCATTTTGACAGTTTTCTACCATTTTGTCTTTTTATCTTCTCCTTTCCATATCCAAGTTTCCCTGCCAAATTTAATAATTGGCTTTGTGACTAAATTATAAATCTCCTTTAATGTTCTTCTTTATGGTAATAAATTTTAATCTCTTAGCTTCGGGATTCTTTCCTCTCCTGGGCTATTGAGATTTCCCAGGTATTTAAAATGATTCACCTGCTTGAGTAGTTTATTATATACCACTCTGTATCTCGCCAACCCCTCCAAAGAATCATGGCTTTTTATAGAAATTACCACATTCATATTTGGGCTCCTTTTATGGTTGTCATGGTTTAAATTCTCTGTAGGTTGTTTTCAGAATTTGAACAATGTTGTCACATTGGCTTATAAATGTAAACAATTTAAGGCTACCCCCAATATATATGTATGTGCATGTGACACACACATGTACACATGCCTCCATCAGTCCAGTTTTCCAATTGAGAAGAGAGTTCCTTAGACATCTAATCACTGCCTTAACCTCTCTCTCTGTGGGATCCCAAATGGTTCTTTCATTATTTATCTTAGAACTTCCATTCTGTGACTGGATCAGGTAGGACCTAGTAATGTCATTTTTTTCCCATCCCTTTGACTCCATGCAAATAAGGACTTGAATAATCCAAGAAGCCTGTTCTTACTTGCTTTTGAGAACCTTCAAAAAAAGGAAATTCAGGATCTTTTTTGAGTATCTATTTCATTATTTTCATTGTTCTGTTGTCTCCACTAACTCCCTCCATTATTTTTTTTTTAAGATTTTATTTATTTATTTCACAGACAGAGATCACAAGTAGGCAGAGAGGCAGGCAGAGAGAGAGGAGGAAGCAGGCTCCCTGCTGAGCAGAGAGCCCGATGTGGGGCTCGATCCCAGGACCCTGGGACCATGACCTGAGCCGAAGGCAAAGGCTTTAACCCACTGAGCCACCCAGGCACCCCAACTCCCTCCATTATTAAGAGCAATTCCCTCTCTTGATGTCTACATCCTGTACCTGTCTGTTTCTCTGTTCCATTGGTTCCACTTCTTTGATTTGGTTTTGAAATGCAGGAACATTCCCAGGACATGCACTACATCTTGGTTATAGAGGACCACACCCAAACTTCCAGCTTTCAGTTGAATATACCCACTAGGGTATTTCATGGGTACCTCAAACTCAGTATGTGCAATGAGGACCTTGTGGAGTTTCTACTCTTCTTTCCCTTCAGAGATAAGTTTTTGCTTGTTTGTTTGTTCTCCTATGTTCCTTCTTCCACTTTGTGGCCCCATCTTCAACCTAATAACAACTGGGTGATATCTTTGACCTCTCCACTTTTTACGCTGCCCCCTGTGTGTCTGATCTGTACCAGATTGGTGTCTGATACATACAAGATTGCATTCTTTTCCTCAAATGTCTTTCCTATCTGTTCTTTTATCTTCTCCTGGGGTAGGTTCCCCAATGGCTGCTAACTGGTTTCATTGTCTCTTTTTGCTCCTCCAGCTATCTTCCATATTTTTGCCATGCTGATCTCTCTGCAATATAGATAATATAGTGTAGGTTCTCTACTCAAAAGCCATCAGTAATTCCCCATTGCCATAGACTAAAATCAAACTTCTTGACATGGCTGCAGGCATTAAGAACCCAGACTTGGCATCATACTGATCTGAGTTCAGATTCTCCTTAAGCCACTTACTAATTGCCTGACTTGGAAAAATCTCATAGTTTCTCTATGCCTCACTTTCTGTACTGTAGAGATAATAACCACCTTCCAGAATGGTCATAAGAATCAAACTATATGATGCTTGTAATGCAGTAGCACAGTGCCTGATGACTTTGCAGCTCTCAGCAAATGATCATTGCTATTATTAGGATTGCTGTTTTCATTGTATACCAGTATAACATAATTGTTGTCAGCTTGGCCACCTTTACCTCTTAAGAGCTGTATGACTGTGGTCAACTTCTCTTCACCTGTTTCCTTATCTGTGAAATGGGGGAAAATAACCATAAACTCCTAAAGTTTTAGTGTGTTAAATTGGCTAATAGAGAGTGGTGTCTGACCTATAGGAAAGCATTGTAAAAATGTCAGATCTTATTCTTGTTCTCAAACCATGAAGTCATTTCTCTAAGTCATGGAGTCATACTTCTGTACCTTTGTCTATACTGTTACATGAAAACATGTTCTCTCATCTCTGTTTTCTATCATAGGTTCTTAGTTTCCTCTGTGACGTGGGCCCATGTGGCATCTGGTGAAGTCTGTTCACTTCTTGTCAGAAAAACATTTTAAAATGTGTAATATAAAATCCATAAATATACAGAAAACCAATTTTTTTTAAATAATCAACAAAAGTTCAAAAACTTAATTTGTGTTAGAGTAATGTATGTGCTTTTCTAATGGACTCATAAATAAGATGTAACTGTTGGCCTAATAATTACTATAATTTCAAAGGAGCAATGAACATAAATAATATTTCAATTATCTATAATGTAGTAATGTGCCATGAGAATACCTGTGATTTCTACTGGTGACAAAATCACAGATTCTACCAAAACTATTACATGTGTGCCTTACATTAGTAAATGAAGGAAGTGCTAAGTACCAGAGACTGTGAAAATCAAGACATGATTTTTTTTTCCCATTCAAGTTCATGGACTCTATCCAAAGGTCCATGGAGTTCAAGAAGTCTTTATCTAGATCCTACACATATTTTAAAGTGGAGTTCAAACATGCTTTCTCAAAGTCCTTCTTAATCCCAACCAGGTGTAATGAACCTGCCTCCTTTATCCACTCATAGCACTATGTTTTTTTCAAAGATCCATATATTTTTTTCCTCTAACATGTTATTAGCTCTATGCACA
The DNA here is from genome assembly GCF_010015895.1 of Lontra canadensis. Classification (NCBI taxonomy): domain Eukaryota; kingdom Metazoa; phylum Chordata; class Mammalia; order Carnivora; family Mustelidae; genus Lontra; species Lontra canadensis. Next base: position 19,412,822 of record NW_022631028.1, on the reverse strand, counting down.
TGTTCCTTCTCATCAAGGATGTCGCACCCATGGTCAGTCTTCACACTGGTACATGGTACCTGTGAGTAAGGAGGCCATGGTTGGATAGAAATGTGAGCATGAAGTGGGCAGTCATTACTTATCTCTATTTCCCTAACTGCCCATTGCAACATAAAGTACAGCATTTCTGAGAATGTAGCGCATTTCATTTTAGTGTTATTTACTGTGCTGGTTCTGCTTCTTGGGCTGACAAATAGCCCCTCCAAAAGGCAGGTTCTAATCCCATATGTAGTCCCAGCTCAGTGGCAATTTATATGACAAACTCTCTGAGTTTAGGCAAATATCCTGATATTTTAGCTCAGTTATTCTGACAACAACAATTTCTGCCTTATGGAGTGCATATGTCACCAGAGAAAATCAGCTTCCTGGGCTTCCCGCCTGTTGCAGGAACATAAATTTTCATGGTGAACTCAAAATGTAAATTTTGTGCTTTGATGTTCTTTGCAAATCTTTGCTTGCACCTGGCAGACGTTTTGCAGAACAGTGGGTAAAAGGAAAGAGAGGGGAAAGAAATAGAGACAGATGGGAAAAGAGAGAAAGGAAGTGAAGAATAAAAGGATGTAAGGAGGGAGGGAAGCTGGGCTTTATTTTCTGTGTTGCCTGGTACTCACCACTGAGTATGCAATCATTTTTCTTGAATTTCATGTATTAAGATTTTAAAAAAGTAAGTAGATATTTAGTTTGAGAGTTAACAAAAATTAATGTCTTATAGCCAAAACTTGTTTTAGCATTTTTTCTACTAATTTAGAGCAACTTCGATACTATTGATATTTTAGGGTGAATAATTCTTTTTTTGTGGGAGGCTGTCTGGTGCATTGTGGGCTGTTTAGAGGCATCTTTGGGTTATACCCAGTACAGGCCAGTAATGTGCCTCCCCAAGTTGTAACAACCAAAAATGTCTCCAAATATTGCCATACGTACCCTGGGGTGGGCTAGGGGGGGATAGCTTTACCATATCTCCTGTTAACCAATAGAGAACCACTGATTTAGAGGATAATGGTTCCCTATGTGTGTCAGACTCTGCTTTTTGTATCACATATGTCTTCTAACTCAGTCTTCACACAGTCCCATAAAGTAAGTGCTATCATTATTTCCCATTATATAGTTGAGAGATAAGATTCAAGGAAATAAAGCATAGTGAACTAGAAGGGAACCTAATGAGAAGAGAAGGAAAACTAATGCAAAGGGGCAGCCATTACATGATTTAGTCTAAGAGTAGGGATAGGAAAACTGTGGTACAATTGTATCACCAAGATGCCTAAGAAATATGTCATATCTACTCTCAGCAGTCTATCGTGAAGAGCCAAAATGACCATTAAGTTGGGGATTACTATTAGAATGAAATTAGCAAGGGGGTTAAGATATCATTTACCAACCCTAGTTGGACTAAGTCTTCTTCAAAAATTGACTTTTTGTGTGACTGTATGCTTTCATAGGGCATTGATCACTTGTGACCACTGTGTAAGTACACTCTCTGTACTACCGACACATAGAGAGGTCTTTAGCATGGACCCTCAGTAAGTGTTTGTACAATAAATATGAAGTACCTGAAATCTCAATACTGGCAAGTCCTGACTTAAGATACAACATTGTCATCTTTTTTTATTTTCCTTTAAATGCATATATTCTTAAAATATATATAGTGCCTAGGGGTGTTGATTTAATAGTAACAGACTTATGCAACACTAAAAGTATAACTGTAGACATGGATATTTTCATGTGCTAGATGAGGAGACTGAGGCCTAGAGGGGAGAAGAAATTTTTCCTATACAAATTATGGACTGAGTCTGGATATAAAAGTAATCCGTGGAAACTTACGTCTCAGTGTTCCTTTTCACTGTGTTATCCATCACTTATCACTTTACACTGAGCCATTACACGTCATTTTCTGTTGGAAAGGAAATCCTTGGTTAGTTTAAAAGATGTAGAAGGAATTGGAGAAATAGGAGTGGGAAAAAAGTTAGCTCAGCTAGACAGAAGAAAAGATTACAGAGAAGAGCAGGGAGACCTGTAGAAATGTTTCATCAACAACTTTATTGGCTTGGGTTGAATTCAGTAACAAATTGTATTTTATTTTTTATTTTTTAAATCTTCTAATTCTCATTTGGAATGTTCTAAAATCAGGTTTTTAAAACTTAAATATCAAAGATAGAAATAGGTCAGAGACAGCTTAGGATTTAGTCCCCTTATGTTGAAGCCCTATCCCTCCATGCAGTTTTATCTGAAAATAGGGCCTTTGGGTGTTAATTTGAATTAGATGATTTCATAAGAGTGAGGTCCTTATGATAGTATTAGTGCTCTTAAATAAGAGAGAGAAAGAGTTTGCTCGCTCATTGTCTCTGCCTCATGAGGACACATTGAGAAGGCAGCAAGACACCAAAGAGGATACCCCACCAGAACCTGACCATACTGGCACCCTGATTTCAGAGTTCCAGTGTCCAAAACTGTGAGAAAATAATTTCTATTGTTGAATTCACCTAGTCTATGGCATTTTGTTATGGCAGCCCAAGCTGATAAAGACAATGTTTCACCTAATAGAGAATATCAATAAAGGAATAGAAATTATTTTAAAATAAAGAAGAAAAAATAGAAATTTGCAGCTGAACAGTATAATAACTGAAATGAAAAAATTACCAGAAGGATTCAACAACAGATTTGATCAGGAAGAAGAAAGAAGCAATAAACTTAAAGATGGATTAATTAAGATGATTCTGTCTGAAATACAGATAAAAGAATAAAGAAAAATAGAACCTTAGAGATTTGTGGGAGACTATAAAGGACATCAATATACCCTTAATGGGAGTTCTAGAAAGAGAGGAGAGAAAGTGAAAGCCTATTTGAATAAATAATGGCTGAACTTTGATGCAAAACATTAATCTATCCATCAGGTAAACTCTGATTCCAAACAAGGTAAACTCTATGAGGTAATATCTGGACACATTCTAGCCGAGCTGTCAGCCAAAAGCAGAGATAACCTTAAAGCCACAAGAAACAAGAAAATTATCATATACACAGGGTCCTCCATAAGAATGGAAGCTGATTTCTGATCAAAAGTATTCAGCACATTAGGCATATTCAACATGTTAAAAGGAGAAGATTGTAAGCTGAGAATTCTGTATTCAGTGAAACTACTTTTCAACAGTGGACAAGTGAAGACATTGTCAGTAAGCAGAAACTGAGACAATTTGTTGTTGACAGACCTGCCCTGGAAAAAACAATAAAGTCCTTCAGGCTAAAATGAAATGATACTGGGACATCTGTGTGGTTTGGCCAGTTAATTGTCTGACTCTTGGTTTTAGCTTAGGTCATGATCTCAGGGTTGTGAGATCAAGCCCTATGTGGGGCCCCATGCTCAGTGTGGAGTTCACTTGAGATGCTTTGCCTCTCCTTCTCCCTCCCTCTCTGCTCCTCACCCCACTCACACACTCTTTCATTCTCTTAAAAAAAAAAAAAAAAAAAAAAAAAAAAACTTTAAAATAATTGGAAGAGTAGAAATTTTAAAAAGTTTAAAAAAATAAATAAAATAAAGTGAGGGGTGCCTGGGTGGCTCAGTGGGTTAAGCCTCTGCCTTCAGCTTGGGTCATGATCTTAGGGTCCTGGGATCGAGCCCCGCATCAGGCTCTCTGCTCGGCGGGGAGCCTGCTTCCCTTCCTCTCTCTCTGCCTGCCTCTCTGCCTGCCTCTCTGCCTGTTTGTGATCTCCGTCTGTCAAATAAATAAATAAAATCTTTAAAAAAAAGAACTATAAATAAAATGAAATGAGTAATCTAGTTCATAGGAAAGAATAAAGGGGACCAGTAGGTCCTCTTTTATTTGTAAGTAAATATAAAGGCAGTATAAATGTATGCTTAGTTTGTAACTCCCTTTTTCTGTTATTTGACTTAAAGACACCTACATAAAGTGATAGTTATTAATTTGTGTTGAGCTACATACAGTTTATAAAGATGTGATTTATATGACAATAACAGCATAAGAAGAGGGGAAGATATGCAGATACACAGGAATAAGGTTTTTGTATTCTATTGAAATTAAGTTGGTATTAATCTGAACTATAACAATATCAGCTAAAATGTTGATCTGTAAGGCAACCATTAATAAAAAATAATACAAGAAATAGCAAAATAATTAAAATTATGGACTAGGAAATATCTGTTAACATAAAAGAAAGCAAAAGTGAAGGAACAGAAGAATAAGAAACCATAAGATATATACAAAAAATAAGTAGTAAAATGGCAGGTGCAAATTCTACTTTATCAGTAATAACATTAATTATAAATGAATTACATTCTCCAATCAAATGGCAGAAATTGGCTGAATGAGTTTTTAAAAAAATTATCCAAGGGTGTCATCACCAAGATGGCCCCATAGGTCATCTGACTTCACTCCCCCTCACAAGAAAAACAAATGTAATTTGTAAACAAATAGTTACAAACAAGACACTACTGAGAGACTTCTAGGATATGGGGGTGAAGCTGAAATATTTCCCTGCACCCTAGAGACCAAGATGGACTGCATTAGTAGGGGAAGAGGAACAGATAAATGCTGACCACATGGCTCTTTCTCTAGGTCATTGCAGCACAGTGCAGAGGGAATTCTTTTTTCTCCAGTGGGAAAAGAGAGTCCAAGAAAGAACCCTTGGCATTGTGAGTTGCTCTGTGGGAACTTCTACCCCACACTCACCTCACAGACAATTATAAATATGTGCCCAACACTGACACACCTAATATATAAAAGAAAACTAACAGAGCTAAAAGGAGAAGTAAACAGAAATAAAATAGTAGTTAGGAATTTAAATACCCTAGTCTCACCAATGAATAAATCAGACAGAGTCAAAATAAGGAAATAGTGGGTTTGAACAAAACTATAGACCAAATAGACCTAATAGACATACACAGAACATTCTATCCAACAATAGTATATTCACATTCTTCTCAAATACACATGAAACATTTTCTAGGGTATAGACCATTTGTTCAGCCACAAAGCAAATCTTAGCAAATTCAAATAGATTGAAATTATACTGAATATCTTCTTTGACCACAATGGCATAAAAGTAGAAATCAATAGCAAGAGGAATCATATGGTATCACTTACTTGTGGATAAGGAATAACTTGGAGAACATTTTGAAAAGGAAAGGAAAAGTGAATTGGGGGAAATTCGAGGGGGAAATGAGCCATGAGAGATTGTGGACTCTGAGAAACAAACTGAGGGTTCTGGAAGGAAGGGGTATGGGGAGATGGCTGAGCTTGATGGTGGGTATTAAGGAGGGAGTGTATTACATGGAGCACTGGGTGGTGCATACACAATGAATCTTGGAACACCAAAAAAATAAAATAAAAAAAAAACTGGAGAATTCACAAATACGTGGAAATTAAACAACACTCTCTTGAGTGATCAATGGATTGAAGAAGAAATTAAAAGAGAAATAAAAAAAGTTTCTTAAAACAAGCAAAAATGGAAGTGTAGCATACCAGAATTTCTATGATGCAGGAATAGCAGTTGTAAGAGGAAATTTCATAGCAATAAGCACTTACATTAAGAATCAAGAAAGAAAGAAGGAAAAACACTCACGAAAGATCCAAATCAACAACCTAATTCTATACTTTAAGAAATTAGGCACCATTTATTGAAGAGACTGTCTTTTTTCCCCCAATATATACTTTTTCCTGCTTTGTCAAAGATTAGTTGACCATAGAGTTGAGGGTCCATATCTGGGCTCTCTACTCTGTTACACTGGACTATGTGTCTGTTTTTGTGACAGTACCACGCTGTCTTGGTGATCACAGCTTTGTAGTAAAGCTTGAAATCAGGCAATGTGATGCCCTCAGTTTTGTTTTTCTTTTTCAACATTTCCTTAGCAATTCAAGGTCTCTTCTGGTTCCATACAAATTTTAGGACTGTTTGTTCCAGCACTTTGAAAAATGCTCGTGGAATTTTGATCAGGATGGCATTGGAAGTATAGATGGCTCTAGGCAGTGTAGACATTTTAACAATGTTTATTCTTCCAATCCATGAGCATGGAATGCTTTTCCATCTTTTTGTGTCTTCTTCAATTTCTTTCATAGTGTTCTGTAGTTCCTCAAGTACAGCTCCTTTAACTCTTTGGTTAAATTTATTCCAAGGTATCTTATGGTTCCTGGTGCTATATTAAATGAAATTGATTCTCTAATTTCCCTTTCTATAATTTCATTGTTAGTGTATAAGAAAGCAACTGATTTCTGTGGATTGATTTTGTATCCTGCCCCAATACTGAATTTCTGTATGAGTTCTAGTAGTTTGGGGGTGGAGTCTTTTGGGTTTTCCATATAAAGTATCATGTCATCTGCAAAGAGAGAGAGTTCGATTTCTTCTTTGCCAATTTGAATACCTTTTACTTCTTTTTGTTGTCTGATTGCTGTTGCTAGGACTTCTAGTACTATGTTGAACAACAGTGGCAAGAGTGGACATCCTTGTCATGTTCCTGATCTCAAAGGGAAGGCTGTCAGCTTTTCCCCATTGAGAATGATATTCACTGTGGGTTTTTCATAGATAGATTTTATGAAGTTGAGGAATGTTCTCTCTATCCCTATACTTTGAAGAGTTTTAATCAGGAAAGGATGCTGTATTTTGTCAAATGCTTTTTCTGCATCAATTGAGAGGGTCATATGGTTCTTCTCTCTTCTCTTATTGAACAAATCCGTAAGAGAAGAGACAAGAACCACATGGTCCTCTCAATTCTCAAATGACACTACAGACAAAGGGTTGATATCTGAGATCTATAAAGAACTCCTCAAATGGAACACTAAAAAAACAGGTAATCACATAAAAAATGGATAGAAGACATGAACAGACTCTTCTCCAAAGAAGATACACAAATGGCTATCAGACACATGAAAAAATGTTCATCATCATTAGCCATCAGGGAGATTCAAATCAAAACCATACTGAGATACCATCTTACACCAGTTAGAATGGCCAAAGTTAACAGGACAGGAAACAACAAGTGCTAGAGAGGATATGGAGAAAGGGGAACCCTCTTACACTATTGGTGGGAGTGCAAGTTGGTGCAGACACTTTGTAAAACAAAGTGGCTTATGAAGTTAAGAAAACAAAACTCCTTATGAATTTAAAAATAGAGCTCTCCTATGACCTTGCAATTGCACTATTGGGTATTTACCCCAAAGATACAGACATAGTGAAAAGAAAGACCATCTGTACCCCAGTGTTCATAGCAGCAATGACCACAGTCATCTAACTGTGGAAAGAGCCAAGATGCTCTTCAACAGACAAATGGATAAAGAAGATGTGGTCCATATACATAATAGAGTATTATGCCTCCATCAGAAAGGATGAATACCCAACTTTTGTATCAACATGGAGGGGACTGCAGGAGATTATGTTGAGTGAAATAATTCAAGCAGAGAGAGTCAATTATCATACGAGTTCACTTACTTGTGGAGCATAAGGAATAACACAGAGGAGATTGGGTGAAGAAGAGAAGTGAGTTGGGGGAAATCAGAGGTGAAGACAAACCATGAGAGACTGTAGACTCTGAGAAACAAACTGAGGGTTTTGGAGGGGAGTGGATGAGTGGTTGGGAGAGCCTGGTGGTGGGTTTTAAGGAAGGCACATACTGCATGGAGCACTGGGTAAGGTGCATGAACAATGAATCTTGGAACACTGAAAAAATAAAAGAAAAAAAAAGAAATTAGGCAAAGAAAAACAAACTGGGTCTAAAATTAGCAGAAGGAAGGACATAATAAAGATTAGAGTGGGAGTAAATGAAATAGAGAACATAAAAACAGTAGAAAAGATTAACTGAATTAAAAACTGGTTATTTGAAAAGATAAAATTGACAAAATCTTGGAAAACATAAGATAAAATCTCCTTGGCATGGGCCTTGGTAATAATAATTTTGTAAATCAAATCTAAAGCACAAGCAACAAAATAAAACTAAAAATAAAATAAGTGGGACTGCATCAAACTAAAAAGCTTTCCAGGCAGCAAAGAAAACCATCAACAGAGTGTAAAGACAACCTATAGGATAGGAAAAATATTTTTATTTTTATTTTTTTAAGATTTTATTTATTTATTTGACAGACAGAGATCACAAGTAGGCAGAGAGGCAGGCAGAGAGAGACGGAGAAGCAGGCTCCCCGCTGAGCAGAGAGCCCTATGTGGGACTCGATCCCAGGATCCTGGGATCATGACCTGAGCCGAAGGCAGAGGCTTTAACCCACTGAGCCACCCAGGCACCCTGGAAAAATATTTTTAAACCATATATTGGAAAAGGGGTTAATATCCAAAATATATAAAGAATTCCTATAACTCAATAGCAAATAGAAAAACCCCAAATAATCCAATCAAAAATGAGTTTTTCCATTTGTATTCTTCTTTGGAAAAATATCTGTTCATGTCTTCTGCCCATTTCTTGACTGGATTATTTGTTTTTTGGGTGTTGAGTTTGGTAAGTTCTTTATAGATCTTGGATATGAGCCCTTTATCTGGTATGTCATTTGCAAATATCTTCTCCCATTGTGTAGGTTAGCTTTTAGTTTTGTTGACTGTGATCGCTTCTTGGCCTTTTGGCTAAGACCAAGTGTAGTTTTGTTGACTGTTAATTTTGCTGTGTTAATTTTGCTTTTTATCTTGATGAAGTCCCAATAGTTCATTTTTGCTTTTGTTTCCCTTACCATGCAATACTTATCTAGCAAGAAGTTGCTGTGTCCACGGTTGAGTAGATGTTTGTCTGAAGAAGACATATAAAATGGCCAAGAGACACATGGATAAAATGTTCCACATCACTTAGCATCAGGGAAATACAAATCAAAACCACAATGATAAACCACCTCACACCAGTCAGAATGGTTAAAACTAACAAGACAAGAAAAGACAAGTGTTGGTGAAGTTCTGGAGAAAGGGGAAGCATCTTAAACTGTTGGTGGGAATGTAAGCTGGTACAGCCACTCTGGAAAACAGTATGGAGGTTCCTCAAGAAGTTAAAAATAGAGCTACCTATGACCCAGCAATTGCACTACTGGGTATTTACCCCAAAGATACAAATGTAGTGATCTGAACGGGCACATGCCCCCCAGTGTTCAAAGTAGCGATGTCCACAATAGCTAAACCATGGAAAGAGCCAACATGTCCATTGATAGATGAATGGCTAAAGAAGATCTGGTATAGGGGTGCCTGGGTGGCTCAGTGGGTTAAAGCCTCTGCCTTCGGCTCAGGTCATGATCTCAGGGTCTTGGGATCAAGCCCTGCATCAGTCTCTCTGCTCGGCAGGGAGCCTGCTTCCTCCTTTCTCTCCGCCTGCCTCTCTGCCTACTTGTGATCTCGTCAAATAAATAAATAAAATCTTTATATATATATATATATATACACACACTATATATGTATATATACATATACATATATACATATACCATATATGTATATATGTATATATGTATACCATATATGTATACATATATACATATACCAGAGCTTCTTTTTTTAATATATATATAACTTTAATATATATATATATGTTACTTAAAAATATATATTTTAATATATATATATTACTCAACCGTAAGAAAGGATGAATACTTAACCATTTACATCAATGTGGATGGAACTGGAGGGTATTATGCTGAGTGAAATATGTAAACCAGAGAAATACAATTACCATGTAGTTTCAATTATATGTGGAATATAAGAAACAGTGCAGAGGATCATAGGGAAAGAGAGTGAAGGGAGACAAATCAGGAGAGACTCTTAACTATAGGAAACAAACTGAGGGTTGCTAGATGGGTAGGTGATGGGGTAATTGAGTGATGGGCATTAAGGAGGGCATATGATGTGTTGAACACTGGGTATTATAAGCAACTGATAAATTATTGAACTGATAAATTATTGAACACTACATCTAAAACTAATGGTGGTACTATATGTTGGTTAATTGAATTTAAATAAAATTTTAAAAATGTGTCTTTAACAAGGAGATAATGAATGGTTACCTGGTACATGAAAAGATGCTCAACATCCCTAGTTATTAGGGAAGTTAAAATTAAAACCACAGTGATAGATCACCTCATACCTGTTAGAAACAAAAAGATAAAATATACTGGCATGGATGTGGAGAAAATGGGGAACACTTGTGCACTGTTGGTGGAATCATAAATTGGGGCAGCTACTATGGAAAACAGTATGGAGATTCCTCAAAAAATTAAAAATAATATTGCCATATAATCTAGTAATTTGAATTCTGGGTACATATCCAACAGAAACAAAAACACTAACTTGAAAAGATAGCCACACAGCATCATTGTTTATAGACATGGAAACAACTGAGTGTCCATTAGTGGATTAATAAATAAAGAAGGTGTGCAATGTATGTACAATAAAATATCATTCAGCTGTAAAGATGTGGAAATCCTGTTTGCAACAACATGGCTGGAACTTGATGGTGTTATGTTAAGTAAAATATGTCAGAGAGACGACTATTATATAATCCCACTTATACGTGGAATCTAATAAAAAAAAAAAACTACTAATTTATAGCAGAAGTCAGATTTGTGATTACCAGAGTCAAGAAGTGGAGGGGTGGGGGCATTGGATGAAGGTGGTCAAAAGATACAAACTTGCTATTATAAGATAAATAAGTATTAGGATGTAATGCACAACATAATGACTGTAGCTGACAGTGCTGTAGGATACATAGGAAAGTTGTTAAGAAAGTAATTCCTGAGTTCTCATCCAAGAAGAACTCCTTTTGGTATTTCTTAAATTTTATTTTAATTCCAGTATAGTTAATATACAGTGTTATATTAGTTTTAGGTGTATAATATTGTGATTCAACTACCATATACATTACCCAGTGCTCATCACAAGTGTACTCCTTAATCCTGTCACCTGTATTACCCATCTTCCCCCATCTCCCTCTAGTAACCATCAGTTTGTTCTCTATAATTAAGAGTGTGATTTTTGTTTATGTCTCTGTCTTCTTTCTTTCTTTCTTCTTTGCTTGTTTGTTCTGTTTCTTTAATCCCACATATGAGTTAAATCATATGGTATTTGTAGTTCTCTGACTGGCTTATTTTGCTTAGCATTATACATTTTAGCTCCACCTGCATCATTGTAAATGGCAATTTACAAAAGGAATTTCATTCCTTTTGATGGCCAAATAATATTCCATCACACACACACACACACACACAATCTTTTTTTTAATGCATTCATCTATCAATGGACACATGGGCTGCTTTATTTTTTTTTCTTTTTAAAAAATTGTGTCTATATGGTGGTGGATGTTAAATAAACCTTTGGTAGTAATCATTTTATAATCTATGGTAATCAAACTATAATGCTGTGTATTTAAATTTACATAGTGATGTATGTCAATTATTATTATTATTTTTAAAGATTTTATTTATTTGACAGAGAGAGACACAGCGAGAGAGGGAACACAAGCAGGGGGAGTGGGAGAGAGAGAAGCAGGCTTCCCACAGAGCAGGGCGCCCGATGTGGGGCTTGATCCCAGGACCCTGGGATCATGACCTGAGCCGAAGACAGATGCTTAATGATTGAGCCACCCAGGTGCCCCGATGTATGTCAGTTATTATCAGTAAAACTGGAAAAAACAATTCAACTAAATACTGTCTAAAAAGATACAGATTTTATTCAAAGACACAAATAGGTTGAAAGTAAAAGAATGGAAAAAAGATATACCATAAAAAAGTAACCCCACAATCTGGAGTGGCTCTACTAATAATAGACAAAATGTACTTTATGACAAAGCTTGTTACTAGACACACAGAGGGACATTTTGTAATAATAAAATGTTAATTTCACCAAGATGATATAATAATTATAAACATCTTTAAACCAAACAATACAGTCCTGCATGCATGAAACAAATCTGATAGAATTGAAGGGAAATCAACCAATTCAACTTTAGTAGTTGGAAACATCAATGCTCTATTTTATATAACAACTGAAACACCTAGGTATAGGATGAACAAGGAAAGAGAAGACTTTACCGACACTAAACAAACTATACCTAACCTGCATCTCCAGTGCTTCTCCCTCAGTAACTGCACAATATGTATTCTCAAGTGCATTGGGAACATTCTCCAAAGTAGACCAACTATTAGGCCATAAAACAAGTCTCAATACACTTAAAAGAGTTGAAATCATACAAAATATGTTGTTCCCTGACAACAATGGAATGAAATAGAAAATAAGCAACAGGAGGATATTTGGGAAATTCCCAAATATGTGGAAATTAAACATCACCTTCCTAAATAACCTGTGAGTCAAAGAAGAAATCACAAAGGATATTAGAAAATACTTTGATATGAATGAGAAAGAAAAAAGTACACTTTATTAATATAGAAATTAAAATCCTTTACAAAATACCAGTGAACCACATCCAACAACATACAAAGAGGATTATATGCCAGGATCAAGTGGGATTTATCCCACAGCTATGCAAGTCTTGGTTAATGTAAAAAAATCAATCAGTGTAATATACAACATTAATAGAATGAAGAGAAAAAACTCATTTGATTATACAAATAGATGCAGAAAAACCATTTTACAAAACCTTTTTGTGATGCAAAACACTTTCATCAAACCATAAATAGAAGGGAACTTCCTCAACATGATAAAGGTAATCCACCATAGTTAACCTCCTACTTAAGTGTAAAAAACTGAAATATTCCTTTAGGATCAAGAAAACAGCAAGGAAGCCCACTGTCATCAATTTTTTTTCAGTACTGAACTGGAGGTCCTAGCCAGGGCAATTAGACAAGTAAAAGAAAAAGAAATAGAGGGATACCATATGATTTATGGGCAAAAGTGTAGTCTTTTCAACAAACAGTGCGGGACAAATGGATGTTCACATGTAAAAGAAAGAAGATGGATCCCTACCTCATGCCATTAATAAAAATCAACATAATAAAAAAAATGAGTCAAAGTGGATCAAAGACCTAAAGGTAAGAGCTAAAATGAAAAAAAAAACTCTTAAAAGAAAGCAAGTATAAATGAATACTTTTGACCCCTGATTAGGCAATGGTTTGGCAAATATGACCTCCAAAGCAAAAGCAACAAAAGGGAAAAATAGATAAGTCAGATTTCATTGAAATTAGAAGGATACTGTGAAGAGCGTATAGAGGCATCCTGCAGAAAGGGAGAATGTATTTGCAAGTTATGTATATTTTAATGGACTATATCCAGAATATATAAAGAACTCTCACAATTCAAAAGACAAAAGCCTAATTAAAAATTGGGGGAAATATTTGAATAGCTATTTTTCCAAAGTAGTCAATAAGCACATGAACAATGTTGGGCATCATTAGTTTTTGGTGTATTCCAAATTGAAGTTTCAATTGGGTACCACTTCACATGCACTAAGATCACTATGATAAAGACATGGAGTACCTCAGTGGCTTAGTAGGTTGTGTGCCTTTGGCTCAGGTCATGATCCTAGGGTCCTGGGATGGAGTCCTGCCTGCATCCGGCTTCCTGCTCAGCAGGGAGTCTACTTCTTGCTCTGCCTCTCCTCCAACTCCTTCTCTCTCTCTCTCAAAAATAAATGAAGTCTCTTTAAAAATAACAGACAATAATAGTAAATGTTAGTGAGGATGTGGAGAAATGGGAACCATCCTATTTGTTGTTAGAGATGGAAAGCGGTACACTTTAGAAATCAATTTGGCAGTTCCAATGAACTATCATTTGACCCAGAAATTCTACTCATTGGTATATCTCTAAGATAAATGAAAATAGGTACACATGAAACACAAACATGGAAGTTAATAGTAATATTATTCATAATAGTCTAAACATGGAAATGACCCCAGTGCCTAATAATTAATGGATGATGAAATTGTGGTGTGCCTTTAAAAGCTATAAAAATAAGGAAGTACTGATACAAGCTATAGCCTCCATGAACTTTAAAACCTAATGCTAGGGGCGCCTGTGTGGCTCAGTGGGTTAAAGCCTCTGCCTTCAGCTCAGGTCATGATCCCAGGGTCCTGGGCAGGGAGCCTGCTTCCTCCTCTCTCTCTGCCTGCTTCTCTGCCTGCTTGTGATCTCTGTCTGTCAAATAAATAAATAAAATCTTAAACAAACAAACAAAAAAAACCTAATGCTAAGTGAAAGTAGCTAACCAAAAAAGGCCACATATTATATGATCCCATTTATATGAAGTGTCCAGAATGGACAAATCTGAGGAACTAGTCAGTTCAATAGTGGATGAACTCCTTCAGGAGAAGGCAGGAAGGAAGGAGGGAAGGAAGGAAAAGAAGGAAGGGAATGAAAGGAAAGGAGGAAAGGAAAGAAAAGGAAGGAAGGAAGAAAGGAAGGAAGGAATAAAGGGAGGGAGGAAGGAAGGGAGGGGACTGCTAGCAGGAATGGGATTTCTTTTTGATGATTATAAGGTTCTGGAATTAGAGGTGATGATTGTACAATGTCATCAAGGTACTAAATGAATTATATACTTTGAAGGTGTGAATTTTGTGATGTGAATTATATCTCAAAAAGTATGATAAAACCCACATTCAAGTTATTCCCCCCACCAAAAAAGAATAGATGTGATTTTGTATGTAAGTAAGAGGAAGAAGAGCATTCTCAGATTTTCACAAAAGAATATATGTGGTCGAGTTTCATTCTTCTACATATAGCTACCCAGTTTTCCCAGCACCATTTATTGAAGAGACTGTCTTTTTTCCACTGTATATTTTTTCCTGTTTTGTCGAAGATTAACTGACCATAGAGTTGAGGGTCCATATCTGGGCTCTCTACTCTGTTCCACTGGTCTATGTGTCTGTTTTTATGCCAGTACCATGCTGTCTTGGTGATCACAGCTTTGTAGTAAAGCTTGAAATCAGGTAACATGATGCCCCCAGTTTTATTTTTGTTTTTCAACATTTCCTTAGCGATTCGGGGTCTCTTCTGGTTCCATACAAATTTTTGGATTATTTGCTCCAGCTCTTTGAAGAATACCGGTGGAATTTTGATTGGAATGGCATTAAAAGTATAGATTGCTCTAGGCAGTATAGACATTTTAACAATGTTTATTCTTCCGATCCAAGAGCTTCCCTATGACCCTGCAATTGCACTACTGAGTAAAAGATACAGATGTAGTGAAAAGAAGGGCCATCTGTACCCCAGTGTTTATAGCAGCAATGGCCACGGTCGCCAAACTGCGGAAAGAACCAAGATGCCCTTCAACGGACGAATGGATAAGGAAGATGTGGTCCATATACACTATGGAGTATTATGCCTCCATCAGAAAGGATGAATACCCAACTTTTGTAGCAACATGGACGGGACTGGAAGAGATTATGCTGAGTGAAATAAGTCAAGCAGAGAGAGTCAATTATCATATGGTTTCACTTATTTGTGGAGCATAACAAATAGCATGGAGGACATGGGGAGTTAGGAGAAGGGAGTTGGGGGAAATTGGAAGAGGAGGTGAACAATGAGAGACTATGGACTCAGAAAAACAATCTGAAGGGTTTGAAGAGGTGGGGGGGTGGGAGGTTGGGGGAACCAGATGGTGGGTATTAGAGAGGGCACAGATTGCATGGAGCACTGGGTGTGGTACAAAAACAATGAATACTGTTATGTTGAAAATAAATTTAAAAAATTATTAAAAAAAACAAAAACAAAAAAGAATGTATGTGGGGACTGGGAAGTCCTAGAAATGTGCCACTCAGATCTATTACAAGCTGAGAGTATGCTAGAATTGGTGCCAGACTCGGAACAATACAATGGATTCCAAAACAAGGTATTTCTTGCACTCTTGGTGATTCATTCTAAATGATTTAGTAACTGTCATCATAGCGATGGCCATTGGTTTTATAATAGATATAATCACTCCAGAAAAATCTAGAGTTGTGCTGTCTAATATAGTAATCATAAGTCATATGTGTCCATTCACATTCAAACTTAAAATATAATTACAGTTCAGTTGTACCAGCACATTTCAGATACCCAGTAGCACAGCTGGTTGCCGTATTGGACAACATAGAACAGTCTCATCATTGTAGAGAGTTCTGTTGGGCATGATTGATTTTGAGAGAGATGAGTAGAGAACAGAAGGAAGGGAAGGGGAACAGTAAAGGGGTCCAAAACAAAACAAAACCTTCCAAAATGTAAAAATCCTGTGAATTCCAAAACTTTCTAAAAGTTACCCAACAGTATTAACTGAGCCCGTGTCTATTATGGGTCATTCTAGACAATGGGGATTGATAAATTGTTTCATTGATTTTTTTTCAATATGGAGTAGCAATGAATTCAGAAAACTGTGCTAGGGACATGGTGTAAAATAACCAAACTGGCATATTGTCTCTTCTCAAGCAGTTTACATTCCAGTGGAGGAGATGGCCCTTAATCAGCAATGACACAAACAAATGTAAAAGGACAAATGTGATAATCACTCTGGTGGAGAGTATCTGGACCAATGAGGGCATATAGGGGTATGTTTGATCTCCTGTGGAGCATCTTTCCTATGGAAGGGGGCATCTGAGATAGAATTTAAGTGAATAGCTTAAGGAAAAAGAGAACAAGTCAGCCCAAAGACAGTGTGCACAGAGACCATGGAGCAGAGAAAACATGATAGGAAGGAGTTGACAGGTCCAATGTGTACCATCACGGAAAGTGAAGGGAAGGTGTGAGCTGAGGCTAAAAAGGTAGAGTCCCTATTCTCTATATCTGCAGCACCAGCATCACCTGCAAACTTGTTAAAAATATAAAATCTAAGTCTCCACGCCAAGCGAATGTATTAAAATCTGTATTTAACAAGATGCTCAGGTGATTAATAAGCATGAAGTTCAGATGCATAGTCCAAGAGTCTACAAACTGTGGAAAGCAGGCTGTATCCTCCCACTGCCTGTGTTTATATAGAGAGTTTTATTGGACATCTATTTTGTCTGTCCATTTACTAGGTGTCTATGGCTCTTTTCTTGCTGTAGTGATGGCATGGAGAGGTTGCCACAGAGATTGGTTGGCTGGCAACACTGAAAATGTTTATTCTCTGGCCCTTTACACAGAAGTTTTCTGACCCCTAGCTCATACTGTGCCATACCTCAAAGACAGCTTAAAAATTTGGCACTTATTCTAAGAGCAGAGGGAGCCTATGAAGACTTCCCTTTTAGAAGGATTTCTTTGGCTGCACAGTGATGAAAGGCCAATAGACTGCATAGGAGTGTTCATTCTCAGCCTGAACTTGGCTGACCGTGACAGTTTCCACCTTGCTGTCCTGGCCTCCGTCCTAAAGGATAGTCCTTGTAGAAAGCTCTTGTGTCTACTGCCTGAAGATGACCTGTTGGGGCCCTCTCAGCCCCTAGGAGTGCCCTCAAAGGATGAGGCCCCAGGAACTTGGGCTCATCCTGAACTGAATTGCTCTGACAGCAGTTCCCCAGGTTCCTCCTTTATCTGATGGTGCAGATGGAGAGCATGTACTACATACTCCAGAAGATCCAGCAGAGTCTCCAGGAACATCACAAGCAGGCAGAAAGCTTCCTGTGGACAATGGAGACCTGGAGCTGACCTTTGGGCTTCCAGCCCAGGGAGTACCAGGTGAGCCAAGTCTCCTCTGGTTGAGACTGCTCACCAGGATTCCTGGGGATCAGCCAGACCTGAGGCTTCCTCACCCCCAGTGTTCAAGATCCCACACCCCTCCAGTCTTCAGGGACCGTACTTCAAAGATGTCATGGCCACAGGTCATCAGACAGGAGCAAGCAGCCCTCTGGATCAGACACTGCCCCAGTATACCAGTTGGACATGCAGCCTTCTTGGGACTCTGAGCCCCATTATTGGCAGGATATTTGAACAACTGAACAACTCTGGCAGATCTTTGCTGGGACCCTCAAGAAGTTGGACCAACCACAGCATAAGATGACAGAACAGGCACCAAGCCTGGAGAGCCAGGACCCAGGACCACATTACTTGGGACTGGAGCCATGTACCAAAAACACTTGGGTTCTAATCCTACCTGTGCTTCTCCCTACCCCCAGCTTGAGGGTTCCTAAGAAAGGGGAACAGAGCCAGGTACCAAAGCAGAGAAGATGCTCTCCTGTGTGGCCTAGAAGCCTGCTATGAGAACCTATCCATTTCTGAAGCCCATATGCTAGGACCCTGAGGACTTTGAGGATATGTGGAAAAGACCAGATGTCTTGCCCTAAGGATCAAAGAAGTTGGCCGTCCCACATGGAATGGAGAAGATGTAGATGCTAAAGCACAGGGAGCTGGTGCTGGCCATGGCTGTCATCAGCTTTACATGACATACATTCACCTCTGACAAAGGTGGTGTCAAAGTGTGGAGTCTGGTTAGCCAGGTGGTATAGGACAAGTATCCTTATATAGGACAAGAACAACCTGTGTGTACAGACCTATTTGGCCTACTTACACACATGCCTGCTGTCCTCAGTCTAACTCTGCTTATGGGTGGCCACAACCTGCCTGGTTTAAGTGTGTGGGACCTGCAGTACCCTTCCTGCATGGGACAGATGAGCTACCCTGTGCAGTTCTCACCTGCCAGGCCCTGGCCTTCTACCCTGAAGACAACTTGACCTTCGTTGGCTTCATTGATGGCACAGTCAGGATCTGGGACCTGTGGGACAACAGATTGTCAGGGACCTGCTGCCACCTGAATGGAGGCAAAAGCATTGCTGTTAAAGACCAGAACATCTGAACAGGGTGTGGAGCAGGGGTCTGGGCACCTGCCTGTAGGGCTGGGACCTGAGGACCACTGGAGTCCAAGAATACCAATTTGAGTCTCAGATAATGAGCCTATCCCCAGTCCCCCGGAGGACTGGGTGCTGGTGGGTACAACCAATGGCCAACAGTGGCTGCAGCCCACTGCAGAAGCACATGGTGGGGTGTAAGGATGGAACCATCTTGGGTCTCAACTCAACCTTGCTGTTCAAGGTACCTGAGACCTCCTCCATCCTATGTTGTGATGTGTCCCCCAACAACTGCCTGATCATCACAAGGTCCACACCTTGGAGTACCAGATCACTTATTGAGGGTTTTGGCACTGTGGTCCTGACTTGGGATCCCTTTTTTGTCTTTTTTCCCTCAACAAGGTGGAGGCATAGTGGTAGGACGATGTAGTTGGTGGGCTGGGTCTCTTTCCCATCGCACAACCGGGCCAGTGATCTTTGTCGCATGTAAGAAAGCAAACAAAACAAAACAGAACAAAAACCAGGCACATAGGCAGAACTTGCTCCAGAGGAGCTTAGGGTCTAGTGAGAACCCACTTTTGTCTCCCAAATTGGTTGTTGACTCTTTTCATGAGGAAGCGGACTATATTATCCTATATTATCGCCTAGTTGTCTGTTGTTAACTCCTTCAGTGCCTGACAGAGTGCTGTTTAGCCAGGGAGTGCTGCTATTTAACGATTCAGTAAATAGCTTGACCTTGTTAACAGTTAATGCCTGCCACTCTTAGAAGCTTCTTTTCTGGATACTTCAAAAGGCAAAATACCATGATGCCTGATCTGCTTCCAGCAGTTTCCTTGACAGCTCAGCTCTATGTTCGATAGGGTACCTAGGCCAGCACAGTAGATGGCAAGCTTTTGGCTACCTTGCGAGTTTGAGGAGAACAGGGAAGACAAGAATCTGATTCCAGTTTCCAGTATGGATAGGAATGCAGGAAGAAGTGTCTTTGAGCTTTAGATTCTCTCTCCATGATGTGAGGAAGCAGGGACTATTCATATTTAAGATTTCCCAGAGCTTGAGCATCTTTCTGTCCCTGCACAAGAGTTGCACAAGGTCACAAAAAGGGGACACTAGACAAGGCTTTGGCTTATCCAACTCAACTGCCTGTATATTTGTGTACATAGAGCTCTTCATGCACCATACACAAAACATAGTTGATGAGAATACAGAAAAAAGACAACTCTACAGTCACAAAAGAGGTTTTTGAATTATGCATTATTTTAGATTTTAAATACTTCTGTTCCCTTTCCTTTGTACAGGTAATTGAACATTACTGGCTTATTCATAATGAAACCAACCTTTTCTACCAATTAGGCATGATTGTGTAGACTCTGGCCTTCCTGGCTGGTTAGCTTGCTTTTTATATCATGAGCTGGCAGTATTTGAATAAGTTGAATATTCAGTGAAGAAAAGTTGGATGTTTATAAACTCAGCATGACAAATGGACATGCCATCACATCCACAATGCAACCAAAAGGAAGTGTTTTGAGAAAATGTTGGGTAATGGTTTCTGGAAGAGGTTATAACTTGGTGTATAAAAAGAAGGAAAAGCTTTAAGGATAATAAATTACTTTGAGTGCCAATAGGTTTTAAGCAGTGTTGCCATCTCCTGGGCAATATGCCTGCTACAGAAGTGTTGTTTCAACGAATAAAAAAGCAGTTTGCAAGTTAAGCAGACCGTCTAATGGATAGTACTAAAGTAAGGAGGAATATTGTGAAGTCAGCTTTGTAATACTTTGTGAATGTCATTTCTCGGCATTACCTCCCATTGATTGTCATTGATGGCATTCAATTAAAACATTATTTCATTAAGTCATCCTATATTAGGTGCTGTGGAGAATATAGAAGCAGAGCCGGCTTCAAGGGCATGCAACTTGTGCACCTGTGCACAACCTCTCACTTAAAGCACCTGGTGTTTGACTTAGAGCTCTAAGATTACCATCTGGAAATTCTTAGTGTATTTTGGATAAGGGATCCTGTACTTTTGTTTTCCCAGGGCTCTGCAAATTATGCAGCCTATTCTGTACAGAAGACATACAGTCTGTTTCTTCCCTCAAGCTGCTTACAGTATTGTGTCTTAGAACCATGTTGGGACAGTGTTATAGGAAGTTGATTAATTTTTCTGAGCTGTGGTTTCTTCCCTTTGTATATAAAAATACTGCCAGCAACATGGTCTAAGGAAAGGAATGGAAGACTTAAACAATTAAGTTGATTTTCCCAAAGTAAGCAGTCAAGTCAGGAGATTCAGACTTCCTCTCCTGAGTTTCAGACCACTGAGAAGGGACTTTTTGAGCAAAGCTCCCTGCTGAGTTCAAAATAGGATTCAGCCACGGACTAGTGGCATCACGTCTCCAGTTGCTAGGGAACTCATGAACATCTGGATGTATTGGAAAATTGCCCCAGGAGAAAGAGATCTGGGCAAGGCTGTGACAGAAAGATTCATCAAAAAATGGGAACCAGGATGAATAGGCAAAGTAAAGGTCAGGTCCACAATACCATATTAAAAGCTCCTGGGACATTTTGGAGTTTGGAATTTTTCTTCTTTTGAAAGGTAACATGATGTATGTTTCACTGATTATGTAAAATCTCCCCAGCATGTCTGGGCAGAGCTTTACAATCAAGTGTGTTCATTTTTCTGCAGTGAAATGTAAAGCTGTTCACACCAAGTAAGAAAATTTAAAGACTACAAATAGTTTTATGTGAGTTCACCTCAGGCTTTGCTGCCAAATGTAATCAGGTCAGGTTTTACCACAAATGGATTATAAACTCTTGGTTTTCAGAGAGTTTGGATTCTAGAATTGTGGATAAGGAATCACAGACCTTTATCAAGCAAGATTTCAGGAAATGGGTCCTTAGAATTTAGGAGGGAAGAGATAGGTCTGGCATTTCTCAAGTGAAGTCAGGGTAGGTCTAGTGTCCTGTTCCACTGGCTTGTCAGAAAGCCCCGGATTTCCTTCCCATGATAGCCAGAACACAAACATTGTGCTGAAGTAAATGAAGACCTAAAATACAAAGCTGTGGGCATCAGTTCTCAGCTTTTCTCCTCTCTTTCCTGTTGCTTCTGCTTGGCAGCTTCTGGAATGCATGGTCTCTTTGGTCATATTTTTTGTAGTAGAAAATAGCATTTTCAGAACTGGCTGTCCCTAGGATTCATCTGTCATATTTCCTCAGTGTTTCTTCTATGGCAGTTGGCACAAATGGTTCACTCTTCACTGCTGACATGGGTTTAAAAACCCTTGGCCAAATAACCACTCTCTTCATTAGTACCCTTCTGGTCCCCACACCAAATAAAGCCAATGAAATGGATTGATATTTATGTGGCATTTTCCCCAGGAAGATAGAAATAAGCCCATCCAGGCTTGATATTGGTTTCTTCATTTATTTTCTGCTTTGCTTGGACCATAAAATCAACCTAGTAGAAGCTGTCAAAGATGAAGCAAAGCTAATCCTACCCTTTTTCGTTCTGCTAGGCAAATGGTTTTCAAAGTATAATCCCTGGACCAGCAGAAACAGCATCACCTGGGAAGCTGTTAAGAATGTAAATTCTCAGGCCCCATCCCAGACCTACTGAATCAAACTCTGGGGTTGGGGCCTGACAATCTATAATTCTGATGTTAGCTGAAGTTTGAGAACCCTGTACTAGATAAATGCCTTTCTCTTTCATGTGTACAGAACTCCAGTTTTGTTTAAGAGATGCTACTAGTTAAAAATTGTCTCCACCCCAGATCCCCTAGAACTGAGATTGCTATGGGATTTGCTTCTTATCAGTGAGATATAACTGGGTGGCTGCAACATTTACACGGGGTTGGATAATTAAAACAACTCACAAGTGTGTAAGTGTGTACGCATGTGTGTATACCATACATATGGATCCTATATGTAAATACAAGTCATATACACATATATATATTTTCTTGTTACATAGACCTAGCTATATATATCTATTCTATATACAAAATAGATTACTTAAAGATACATTTGTTTCTCTATGTAAAGATACATATATATGTATATATGTATATTAAATGAAGACTTAAGATAAAATATAGAAAGATAAAGAAAGCCTAGGTAAATATCAAGAAGGTTTGAAATATCTAGTCACAGCTTCTCAGTTTCAGAGGAGTATCTCCTCACCAGATCATAAACTACCCTTATGCTTTCGAGATAGCCCATTCTTAGGGAACCTGGGGCACAAGTTTACTGAGGAGATTTTTTTATACAATACTCATTAAGTAACAAAAACTAGGCTATAAAACCAGGTAAACCAGCTGCAGCCTATCAGTCTACACATTTTCAATGAACAGTGTAGGGAAGCTGGTATACCATGCCTCCTGGGGATTTTGGACTTTAAGCATAATATTGTAAAGCACTAGTTAGTGTGTTTCATCCCTTCCTTGTCCAAGGGCCAGTACCATGGTTCCTGGCATGGTTCTAGCCATCCATGGGATAGGAATGGAATTATCACAGACAAACTATAAATTAACTCTCTCCCTACACAGTGGACTTCCTGGAAATAGTATTTTCCTGTTACAAGGAGATGAATTCAGTAGGCATACCTCATGTTCCCTTCTTTTTTCTTCTTGGAATGCAAACATAATGTCTGGGATAGAGAGCCATTGTGAAGCTGTCAAGATGGAGTCCACACCAAGGAAGGCTAAAGAGAAAGATTCAATGAGTCTGGATCCCAATGACATATCTGAGACTCTTTCTAGATTTCTTATCAGATGGGAAAGATGGACCCTTGTCCATTTTAGCCACTGTACCTCGACGTGTTGTTATTATAGATAAAATCCATCCTCAGGGAAACAGATCTAAGAGGCAACATGTACCATTGGTCTTTCTTGCTATATGAACATACCCACTCTTGTTCTCCCAATAACCCAATGATGTCAAGAATGATTATTTCCATTTATTTCCATTTAGTAGATATGAAAAAAGGGTCCTAATAGATAAATTACCCAAAGCCTTGTAGTTAGAAATTCAAAGCCAGAATTAACTCTCTTAGGGCACATTTCTATATTGCCTAAAGTAGTAATAAATGTAAGTTTTGAGGGACCTGAAAGTCATAACATTTCAAGGGCCCTCTTGGGGAGCTGTCTGGTAAAATGAAGGACATTCACCTTTATAGAAAGTTAGCTTTTGGTTTCAAACTCTGTTATTAAAAATAATCATTTTCTAGCATCATGTATAATTCCTACAGGAAAACTTGATATACCAATGACCAAAATTTCAGACATTTTTTGGAAACCTTAAACCAAAAATTTTTATTTTTCATGGTCATTCCTGGCTTTAATGCAAGCAAGTAGATGGTTTCTATATCACCATTTCTTTATACATTGGCTAAATTCCCTTAGTTTTGTGGATATTAGCAGGTATTGGCCTTTAGGTGGTGATAAGTGCATGTGTCACTGAGATGACACACTTTTGCAGTGTGACAGTAACTAGGAACACTTTCTTTCAAGTCACCCTGCCTAGATAAACCTTACTCTACAAACTTATACCTCAGTCTTCTTATTTGAGAAAAATTGTATAAAAATTCATGAAAATAGCCCAAGTGAAGAACTTGCTTACCAGGTACTTGGCACATAGTTAGTACTCAGTAAAGATTAATGGTGCTTATTATCACTTCCAGTGCTCTTGTTTATTACTGTGTGATGCTAGGAAAATAACTCCCTAGGTCTCAGTTTTCTCATCTGTGTAATTGGATAGGTTAAATTGCTCTTGTGGCATCTATATTCTATAGGCAATTTTCTGCACATGCTTGAATTATATGTAATTCTGAAGTCACAGACTGTATGTGCTTTGTGAATATTTATCTACTTAATCTATAGCATAATGCCTGGCACATAAGATCCATTCAATAAATATTTGTTGAATGAATAGTGTTTGCAAATGTTTAGCTTCTTAAGAATTAGATTCTATGGCTTATCCATGCAAAAAAATTGCACAACTGGAGTTATAAGTAAACATTTCTCTGATGAACATGACCATGGTAAAAGAGAATACTTAGTTCTGTTATGCTAGAGATTGGAAAGATGTGTGGTTTCACTTGTGTTGTGTTTACTGGCAGCATGATCTAAACCCTATCAATTTTCATCAGGAATACAAGTTTGAAGTCTTGGGGACTGTAGGGGAAAACAGTATCAATATCTGTTATGCTTCCTCTTCACCGTTTTGTATGATAACACATAGCTCCATCAGTTTGTGATGATGTCAAACCTATTTTCATTTACTCATTGTCACTATTGGCTTTAATTTTCAATTTCAAGTTTTTCCTTACAATTTGGATGCAAAGATGGGATTTTGCCAACCTCTGTCACCCTACAGTCAAGATTAACTCAGCTGGGATTTAGTTGGGTAGGCTGATACCCCTTCTTCTTTCCATGTTGTAGATGATGTGGCCTTTACTAAAAATGGTGACTTTTAAGAGATCATAGACCTATTCTGCAGTTAAGGGTGGCAAGAAGTAAAGTTACCTTTAAAGTCTTACAGTAGGTCCTCAAGACCCCTTTCCAAATCTGGAATATTCCATCAGTCTGTTTATAGAGCTGTTCTGAGGCAGGAGGCAAAGACAAATAAATGGTTTGTCCCCAGATGACATCCATGATCACTAGACCACAATGACTATGAAAAAGTGTCTAAATTGCCAGTCATATAATGTGTGGAAAGCTTTTTATCTCTGAGAAGCAGATAGCCAAAACTCATCAATTTCCCCTCTGGAAAAATAATTGACATCATTGTCATAAGCCCCAGAGAAGCCTCATTGTATCAAGGACAAACAACCAGATATTGTGAAGCAGGTCACAAAAGTAACACCAACCACCTACAGAGATCAAGCAGGATGCAAATCTCCCCATTTCATCTCTGGAAAGAAGACCATGAAAGTAATGAGGTGGAAACAGACCCATATGACATCCTCTTCCCCCACTAACCACCACCTGCCCTTGTCTGGATCTTCACCAGAAACAATTTCCCATTTGTCTTCATGATTATTTAATTAACACTTTAAACGTGAGTTTGATCATGTATCCTCCTGGTTAAAACCTTCAATAATTTCCTACTCCCTTAACATCCTTAGTATAAAATATAAACTTCTTCCCTTGGCGGTCATGCATGGATAAAGCCATAGAGTCTCATTCTTAAGAAGATACATGTTTGCAAACATTCACTCACTCAACAAATATTTGTTGAGTGGCTGCTGTGTGCCAGGCATTATGTTATGGATTAGGAAAATAAATATAAGCAGCACCATGTTGATATCTAAAGAGGAAAAATTAATCTTTCTTTTCCTGCCAAATTTAGAGCTAGACGTTGAGAAGTCAGAAAGTGCTTTGGGTCTGTGGTTATGGTGTAATTCCTTTTTTTTTTTTTTAATGGTGTAATTCTTTACTGTGAATCCCAGATTACTATAAAACTTTCCACCCAAAGACAATGCTGCATCAACATGGCATACCTCTTCTTCCCACCCAGGAACCTGCCCCCTGTATAAGGTACAGTTTGAAGGAGTAGACTGAACTTGTCATCCTAAGAGAAAGGGGGTGACTCCAGATAAAGTTCTGTTCTTTATCTCAAATTCCTTATGGGGAGGAGTGAGTGGGATGGTGTGTGTGAGAGGCTAGATGTCCACCTGGAAGGATACCAGCAATGGGAGATCCATCTTCCTCAACAGTATAGGGTCATAAAAACAAACTGGTGAGCTCAGTATTTGAACAAAAGCAGCATGGTCCAAAATGGCCTTTTTTGTTTCAGCAAAGGCACATTTTCAGTCATGTGATCTTTACCTTACTGAAATTGTTCTTACTGGAGTAAATGTCGATCCTATTACTTGGGAACAGTCCATTTTCTTTCAGCTGATGTATTTTGTTTTTTCCCCTCCAATAATAGAAAATAATGCTTTGGCTATTTGGTTGAATTACGTGAAATTGATGTTATTCAACCATTTTTGACACACTCAAAAATGGAATTTGATATAATTCAAACTAATAAACATACTCATGTTGCAGAATGTAAGAAAAGGAATGAGGATACTGATCAATTGATCAATGCTAATAGGTTATAGATATTAATAATAGATTAAATAGGCTATGGAAAATCCATGGAATGAAATCAAATCTGAAGGATCTGGTTTGGGTCTTTTAAATGCTCTGCTTGATTAGGGATTTTTTGTTGCAAGTGACAGGGGGCAGTAGAGGAAGAAAGGGAGTGTATCACTAGGAGACAGAGCTTTCAAGGAGACTAGGATCTGTGGGGACAGGAGACAAGTTATATTTATCTGTGGTTGTCCATTAGTATTTGGCTCCAAGCATCTACCTGCTTTGTTCACAAGCATAGGGAGGAAAGTGAAGAAGGAAAGAATCAAAGACAGTAGTCATCACAGTAATACTCTGGAGGTCCCTAAGACCCTTTCAGGGAGTTCTAGAGGTCAAAAATATTTTCACGGTAATACTGAGATACCATGTTTTTTTTCTACTGACACTTGCACTGCTATTGCAAGAATAATGCTGCTTCAGTACAAATCAAGGCTGTGGGTTCAAATAATATGAGGAGTCGTATTCTTCAAGCCATGCATTTACACTGTTTAAAAAATGCTAGTTTCATTTAGGACTGTCCTTGATGAGGAAATAAAATTATTTTTATATTCTGTGTGAAGAAATAAGAAATACACAGGGCACACACAGTTCCATTGCAAACTAGGTATATATAGTATAATGGTTATCTCAAGGAAACATACTTAGGCAGTTGTTTGAATTGTGAGCAGAATTACCTGCTTTTTTCACTGAACACCATTTTTACTTGAAAGACCAACTGACCAACTATTGGTATTTGGTCTTGGGCACTTGGCAGACATTTTCTCTAAAATGAATGAAGTGAGCTTGTCATTTCAAAAACAAAAACAAAAACAAAAACAAAAAAAACAACTGAGAGTATTAGTTGCCAATGGCAAGTTTGAAGCTCCAGGCAACCATTTTTAGAATTTTGGAAAATTTATATTTGCCAAGCTGAACTTGAATATTTAATGCCTTTTTTGTTTTTTCATTTTCATAGAAATGCATTATGAATGTAATAAGTTTATTGTTATTTAAAATAAATTAATAAATAGGTTTTTTTCAGGTTTAATTTCAAATATGGTCAATATTAAAAGATACAGTTCTCATAAACAAATGCTTTGTGGGGTCTTCAATAGATTTTAAGTACCTAAAATATAGGGACCAAAAGAGGTTGAAAATGGTTTGTGAGGGCAAGTTTTTTCCTTTTTTTTTTTTTTAAGATTTTATTTATTTATTTGACAGACAGAGAGAGATTACAAGTAGGCAGAGAGGCAGGCAGAGAGAGAGGGGGAAGCAGGCTCCCTGCTGAGCAGAGAGCCCGATGCAGGGCTTGATCCCAGGACCCTGAGATCATGACCTGAGCCAAAGGCAGAGGCTTAACCCACTGAGCCACCCAGGTGTCCCAAGTATTTTTCCTTTAAATTTATTTATTTATTTTTATTTTTTTATAAACATATAATATATTTTTATCCCCAGGGTACAGGTCTGTGAATCTCCAGGTTTACACACTTCACAGCACTCACCATAGCACATACCCTCCCCAATGTCCATAACCCTTTAAATAAGCTCTAAGACTCATGCTTTTTTCTCACCAACTTTCCCTCATGATTTCTGAACTTCTTTCTCAGTGATCTGTTGCCCTGTGTGTGTGCCTCTCTCTCTGTTTCTTTCCATTATGAACATTTATGTCTGGAAAATATCTTTTCATGGTTATATTAATAACAATGCTTCTTGGGAAAAACCAGTGTCTCTTGTCCTAGAAGATTTTCTATATTCCCTGTTTTACAGCTCCTAAAATAGTTTCTTCTCTCTTGCTGGTTTAATCTTATGTTTTCAGTGATTCAGCACGTGAGACTGTGAAATGGAAAAATGGTATTATAAACTTATATATGATGAAAAACCAGAAATAATAATTAAGGGGAAAAAAGGCATTGTCAATGAAAGTAGAAACCACATACACAGAAAAACAAATGCAAATGGTAGAGATCATTCTGTTTTTATAAAGTCTTGGATATGTCCATTTCCCCCAAAATATCTATTCTGTGTTCTGCTTATTACTGATATTGCCGTGATTACTGCAGACAAGTGCGGCAGTACACAGACTTGATGACAGGATGATTACTTGTATGGAAGAGACACCTAAGCCCACACCCATGAGGAAATTCACACGCATGGGCCCACACACTGAGATACTCAGGAAGTCACTACTGATGACTATTAAATTATACTTTCTAAATGGTAATAATGCTGCCGAATCAGCCAAATTGTAGAATACATGATACAGAGGGGGCTCTGGGGACTGTTGTTTTCATAGAAAGTGAGGCTCAGATCACATAGAAATTAGAAAATATTCCGCTTGAAGGAGATTATCATTATAGTTTTCTCATGGGTACCATTCTCATGTCTGTTTTTAGCCACTGATTCCCTCTGTTATCTGGGTAATTCCCTTTTATGTAAAGTGGAAGATACCTCTAAAATCTTAACCTGAAATCTTAATGTACAGAACAGAGAGAACAGCTCCCTGGCTTAAAGAAAAGATGAGGAAACTTAAAATCTCCCCTTTGGCTCTCCACCAAGCTTCTCTGTCTCCTTAGTTTGTGAGATTCTGCAGTGAACCCTGGAACTCTGGGGGACACAGTCTGAGACCCATTGCATTAAGGACTCTATGGCTCCATGTGTATGTGGAGGCCTTGTTAGAATCCGAGTAATTTATTTTAATTAGAGATTCAGCTGGCATCACATTCAGAATTAAGTGCTCCCCGGATGCAGTTGGCAAAGATGATGGAGAAAGTGGCAACTCCCTACCTCAGTCAGATTCATGAGCTAAGAGCCACTGTGCACTTACTGAGTACCTTGTAAGTGTTTATCCATATCCTGACATTGTGGGGTGAACAAAATAGAGACAGACCAACATCTATCTTTAAGGAGCAGAGAGTCAATTTGAAAAGGCCCAGCATTAACTGGAAATCTAATAAAAGATCAGATATAATAAGGTTTCAGAATTCAAGGATAGATGGTAGGTGGCATGATTATTATTTTTCAACTGGATAGTATTCCATAGTATGTGTATACTGTGTTTTCTTTTTTCTTCCACTCACTGATGAACATTTTTGTTGTTTCTGTATATTAGATATTACAAACAAGCTGCAAACCATATATCGGATAAGGGGTTAATATGGAAAATATGTAAGGAACTCCTATAACTCAATAGCAAAAACATCCAAATAATCTCATTAATGAAAAAACTTGAATAGACATTTCTGCAAAAGGGGACATACAAAGGGCCAACAGGTACATGAAAAGGTGCTCAGTATCATTTATCATCAGAGAAATGCAAATCAAATCCATAATGAGATATCCCATCACACCTGTTAAGATAGTTATTATATTCATCAAGATAAAAAGCTTTTGCAAAGCTAAGGAAACAGTCAACAAACGAAAATAACCTTGTGATGGGAGAAGATATTTACAAATGTCTCATCAAATAAAGGGCTAGTATCCAAAATCTATAAAGAACTAATCAAACCCAACACCCAGAAAACAAAAAATCCAGTCAAGAAAAAATGGGCAGAAGACATGAACTGACACTTCTCCAAAGACATACAAATGGCCAACAGACACATGAAGAAATGCTCAACATCACTTGGCATCCAGGAAATACAAATCAAAACCACAATGAAGCTTTGCACAGTGGCAGTATTGTAGCTAATGAGGTTTATCTTAGGTGCAATTATTGCTAATTGAATACAATGAGATACCACCTCACACCAGTCAGAACAGCTAAAATTAACAAGTCAGGAAACGACAGATGTTGGCAAGGATGCAGAAAAAAGGGAACTTACACTGTTGGACTACATAGTGATCCATATGGGCACATGCACCCCAATGTTTATAGCAACAATGTCCATGTTAGCCAAACTATGGAAAGAACCCAGATGTTCATTGACAGATGAATGGATAGAGAAGTGGTATATATACATATAATGGAATATTACTCAGCCATCAAAATTGCAATGACATGAATGGAACTAGAGATTATTGTGCTGAGCGAAATAAGTCAGTCAATGAAAGACAGATACCATATGATTTCACTCACATGTAAATTAAGAAACAAAACATAAACATAGGGGAAGTGATAGAAAAATAAGATAAAAACAGGCAGGGAGGCAAACCATAACAGACTCTTAACTATAGGAAACTGAATATAGCTGGAGGGGAGGTGGGTGAGGGGATGAGATGACTGGGCAATGGACATTAAGGAGGGCACTTGAAATAATGAGCACTGGGTGTTGTATGCAACTGATGAATCACTAAAACTCTTCCTCTGAAATTAACAATATAATACATGTTCATTAAATTTAATTTTGTTTAAATAGAAACTTTTAAAAAAGATAAGTGTTGGTGAGGATGTGGAGAAACTGGAACACATGTACTTTTGGTGGGAATGATGCAGTTGCTGTAGAAAACAATATGGAGGCTTTGCAAATAATTAAAAATAGAACTACCATCTAATCCAGCAGTTCCACTTCTGGGAATTCACGCCAAACTACTTTTTTAAGTGGGCTGGTCTTGATAGAGAACAGCCAAGAAATGGCTTTGTTTTATGCCCAGCTCTGCCTTCAGATATCTTCTGTTGAATTCCTTTCTTTGTTCCAAGATACTGTGTTAAACAGATTCCATTAGTTTTCTGGTTGGTTTCAGATACTCAGATATCATTTTCAGAGATAGAAAATTCAAGAGTCTAGTCTGTCATCAGTTCACAGCTGATTTCCTCACTTGGGTTTACACTTGCCTTGCATTCCACTGACCAGCCATGGGAAAGGAAATGCAGACAGGAATTTGCTCTCCTTTCTCCACATTTTCCCCAACTCAGCCTGCTGCTTCTGGCTCCTCTGCAGTTGGGGATAAAGGGAAAGAAGTGTGGTAGGGAAGAGAATTGAAGCTACAAATAATTTTGTTTGCATAATTCCAGTAGACTCTGAATATGTGTGTGTGTGTGTGTGTGTGTATGCTTGTGTATGTGTATAAATATATATGTGTGTATGTGTGTGTACTGAATCATCTAGGCGACCTTCTTATAATTGAATTCAAACATATGCTGTCTAGTTAGGATGACCCTTTCATTCCAGTTTGTCTAGGATTTTTCCAGTTTTAGTGCTAAATGTCCCACATCTTGGGAAAACTCCCCCACTCTTGGACAAATTGTGATTGCTGGACTCCCTAAAGAGCACCTAAGAAGATCCCTTAAGAGTGCATCTCAGGAGCCCTGGTGTTAAAATGACACTCACATAGCAAATAGATTCCTGATGTGAAAATCAAGAGAAGTTGCTCTTCCTTTTACTAGCAGAGAGACCTTGGGTAAGGGGCTTAAACGAAGTCAATAGTTATTTGCAAAGGAATGAATAGATGAATGTGAATATAGAGCTTTCCATTGGACCTATATTTATGTTTCTCCCTAAATGTGGTTAAGACCAGACCAACAGTAAGCACTGGTTGTTTGGTTAAACAAGATTAGTTGCTTTCAGTTTCACCATTGTTAATCATGTGAGTAGATGTTTATTTAAAATATGTAAAGTCTAAATGAAATTATTAATCCATTCAACTCATTGAAATAATGAGTGTGGGGTACATTAACATCACACAATATTCACGTAAAAGGAAAATATTTTATTTAGTCTTCCCATGTTTTATTCAGGAATTCTGATCATTTTTATTAAGCTTAGAATTGATGTGAAAGTACCACAAGTATTAGGAATTAAGAAACAAAATCAAATAAATAATAAGAAAAAAAGCTATGTTGATACAGTCAATCTGCTCAGAAGATGTGGATCATGCATTCAAGACTTTGCTAATTTATTTTAATGCTTCCAGCATATGCAGTAGAGATATGTAATAAGAGCATTGACACAAATGGGGTGCAGTCAGTTTATTGGGAAAAGCATGGGCATAAGAGTCAAAAGACTTGGATTTTCATCTTGGCTTTGCTGCTTACCAGCCATGTGACCTTAGACAAGTTATCGTTGAGCCTCTGTTTTCTCACCGATCTTCCTATTTTATAGGAAGGAAGGAAATCACTATTTTGGGACGATTAGGATACTGAATATAAAATGACCAGGGACAGCACATTGACTCCTGGTGACCAGGAGTAGGTTGATGGAGGTGAGGGAATGAAAGAAAATGTGTGGCCTGGAAGAAGCAGCAGCTATGTTAGAGAGAGGTAGCAATTCTGGCAACCAAAAGGGAAGCATCAGGCAAATAAATCCCGACATCCTTCTTCTGCCCTCTGTAATCCTGACAGTGTCTTTCACAAGCTAAATCCAATGAAAGCAATAAGACAAGGGAGGCAGTTGGTGCAGCCGTGGACACCAGTCTTCTGAGCATGGAGAAAAATGAAGAGGAGCCAAGAATGGATCTGGAGGAATAAAGAGCGGACATAATCACTGTAATAGCAACTGCCTGTAATAAAACCGCAATCTGGTAGATATGAAAACTACCTCTAACTTTGGAAAACTGTGGCACTTTCTTAATACAGTTAAGAACACAGCTACCATATGACCCAGCAATCTGCTCCTAAAGACTTAATCCTAAAGCAATGAAAACTTCTGTTCTTACAAACATCTACATGTGAAAGTTCATGTCAGCTCTACTCACAATCACCCCAAACTGGAAACTTGCCAAAATGTCCTCCAACAGGTGAATGGGTAAACAAAC
Source organism: Lontra canadensis (assembly GCF_010015895.1). Lineage (NCBI taxonomy): Eukaryota > Metazoa > Chordata > Mammalia > Carnivora > Mustelidae > Lontra > Lontra canadensis. The sequence continues at coordinate 19,379,332 of NW_022631028.1, read as the reverse complement.
TGTGGTACATCCATACAATGGAATATTATTCAGCACTAAGAATGTAGGACCTATGGATACATTCAACATCCTGGATGTATCTCAAAGTGAGTAAGCTGAGAGAAAGAAGCTAGTCTCAAAAGGTTATGTATTGGGGCACCTGGGTGGCTCAGTGGATTAAAGCCTCTGCCTTCAGCTCGGGTCATGATCCCAGGGTCCTGGGATTGAGCCCCACATCGGGCTCTCTGCTCTGCAGCGAGCCTGCTTCCTTGTCTCTCTCTGCCTGCCTCTCTGCCTACTTGTGATCTCTCTCTGTCAAATAAATAAATAAAATCTTTAAAAGAAAAAAAAAAGGTTATGTATTATACGGTTCCAATTATATGACATTCTTGAAAACACAAAACTATAGTAATGAGAAACTGCTCGGTGGTTATCAATTGTTAGGAGTGAAGAAGAGTATAACTATAAAGGGAAAGCGGGGAAAATTTGGGGGGTGATAGAATGGTTCTGTATATTGATTGTGATAGCAGTTACACAAACTAATTTGTGTGTTAAAATCCATCAACCTGTACATTAAAAAGATTTAATTTTATTATATGTAAATTTAAAAAGAACAATTTAAATATGTGAGATACATTGTGGACAAAAGCAGCAATGATAGATTTATTCTTGTAAACATATTTGTCAACCTGTTTGTCTAAAGTTGAATCCTAAGCCATTCCAACCCAAATTGATAGAACTATAAATGCAGAAATGCCTTAAAATAAGACATTAAGAAGGGAGAGTTTTCTGTGGCAGGATGAAGGCAACAGGCATCAGAATCTAGCCAGTGGGCTTGAGGGTCAGAAAGCAACTGATCCAGATGGAACTAAAAGACATGGGAGCAAACAGGTGTCTTAGAAAAGAAAGAAAAGAGAGATTAAGGCATGGAGTCAAGAAGTTGAGGGACCTGGAGCCTGGAGACAAGGAACCAGACCATGGTTTGACTGTATCACAAGGGTTCAAGACAAGAGACCATCTAGCTCTTGGCAGCTGATTACTAAGCAGAGAGATGGGACAAGAATGAAAGAAGAAACAAAATAGTGCAGAGTTTAAAGGCATAGAAAGTGGAGTGACACAGCTGGGCTGGATTCTGGCTTTGCCACTTCCTAACATATGACCTGAAATAATTGTTCTAACTTGTCATGTACAGAAAGGGTTAAGAACATCTTGCCCATTTCACTGCTATAAAGATTAAATGAGGTCATCTGTAGTAGTTTCAGTTAAGTTTCTTACCCAAATGATAGAAGTACATTAAACAGAAAGTTGCAGGTCACATCAGGACCATGGAGCTCATGAGCTATGCATTTGGAGGGTCATTTTGTCTTGCTAAGCCTCACCTTCTAAATCTGCAAATCTGCATAATAATGTCTACCCCCGAAAATTTAGGGGAGAGGAACCCACTGAAATAAGACCTATGAAAATGCTTTGTGAACTGGGAATTGCTATTTCAATACAGGTCAGTCCAGGCCAGGAAGAAATCTTTGCTTCTTACTTAGCTGCTGTGCGAAAGATACATAATCACCCAGATCTGGGTCAGTTTTTGAGCTATATGGGGCCAGATAAACAAAGGAGGATCAAGAGGGTTCAGCCAACAGGTGCTAAACAACTTTGGTCAGGAGGAAATAGTGATATAATATCAACATGACCATGAAGACTCACCTTTGTGCATTAGGTGCAGATTCAAAGAAGTACCCTGAGGTAGTTAACAGCATGGGCTCTGGAGCCAGAACTTATTAGGGGAAGTCGGGCCAGTGGTAAAATAGGTCTATTGTTGAAGATGCTTAACTGTTACCCTGTATGCCCCTCCATACATATAATAGGATTGTCCACCCGTATTCTTAATCCTGTGAGTTTGCAGCGCCTCCTGCTGCAAATTTGTCGAGTAGACAAATTCTACATCCTTATTCCATTGACTTTGTATTTACCCAGTGACTCATTTAGGAGAGTGATAAGTTGGGGGATATAACATGAACATAGCCTCATGCACTGCTGACATGTCATGAGGAGGTCTTGCCCCAGATACCTACTGCAACTTTAGCTTGGGTCACTTCTGAACCCAACCCACAACCTGAACCAGAGTTAACTCAGTCCTTCAACTGATTCTTTGAATAGGAAATGTATGATGATTGTTGGAAGCATTTGAGATTTCGGGGTCATTTGTTATGCAACATTATTGTAGCAATACGTGACTTAACACAGCAAGTTCCTTAACTTCAATTATCCTTCATTTTGTCTTTTTAAATTTAAGATAATGATGCCTAATTTTAATCATTTGGTAGGACAATTATCAGGAATAAATAGGGTGATGCATGTAAAATGCTTAGCACAGTACTCAATACCAAACAAGAGAACAGTAAATGAAAGTTACTACTATGAAGATAGAGAGTAGGCTAGGAAGAAATTCTTTAAAAAATGGCCATCTTGCTGAGTCTGTTTCCTCATCTGTAAATTGTGTATAAAAATACTTGCTCCACTTCTCTTTGAAGGATGGTGTTAGAATGACAGCAGGTGATGGTTGTGAAATTAACTTGCTGTCTGTGAAGAGATCTGTACAAGTTAGGAGTTACTATTCTTTCTACTACAGAGAATCATTTTATCCCAATGTTACTTATCATCACCCCTAAGTTTACAGCTATATAGGAGAGTTGGATGAAAAGCATCAGCGCACGACAGCATGCACTAAACAGTCCACTCGTTACGGTTAGTGTCCATGTGAGTATCTCTCTTCACTTAACACACCTCTCTACATCCACAGCATTGGTACCTTCACTGGGTGCTCTCAGATGTCTGATAACATAGCACATATATATTCCAATTTGATTTCAGAAGGAAACTGCACATCTTGGAAAAAAGTTGCAGGATTTTTGCAAAGATCAAGGGATGATGATGGAGAATTTCTCTAATCACATGCAAAATAATTTACAAATGAGGATCTGACAGAGTTAGACCAGTTAATAATTGAAGAAGAGAAAAATCGACAAGGAGGATCATGACAAGATAGGCTTCAAAAGAGAATAATTCGGTGATTTGACTATCAAAGGATGCAGGGAGGCCTTTGGGAAATTGATGAAATTTCATTTTTTTTTAATGTAAAAATGAATCCCTTATCGTGAGCATGCAATTATGTAATTTCCTTGGAAAATAATTTCAGATATTCTTTGTTAATGATCATCAAATAATTGCAATATAACTCATGTTTTTATTAAACATTAAATTAACTCCTTTTAATACATTTTAGCTTTATATTTTTCAAGATGAAAGACTAAACAATGTTCCCCCCATTTTCTAGGAAATGGTAGTTCCTATTTTTAGTGGTTTATTCTGCCAGCATTTTTTACTTGTTAATTAAGATTTTGCCCATTTATTATTCTCTTCTTTCTTTTAGGTTCATGGAGCCTTTGGAACCACTCTTTATCTAGAGATTTTGGGAACTGAAGCTTTCAGTGGGTCAACGAAGGCCGGAAGATAATAGTCCAAGGTCCAGAAGACTGTCTTGACCATTTAGGGGTGAGTTATTTTATGTGACCAGCCAAACGAACTTTTAAAAACCCGAGTGTGTGGGGTATAAAGGTATGGCTGTAAAAGCCTATCACAGAATCCCTCGCTTTTCATTACTTACTTCTGTGTGACTTCAGCCAGGAGAATCACCTTGAGTCTTTTCCTCCTCTGTAAAGAAGGAATGACAATATTTACTCTGAATGAGATTATAAATAATAAAATATATTGGGCAATGTTTTCACAGAAGCCATTCAAGAACATAACTGTAGGAGGGAGGAGTCAAGATGGCGGAGAAGTAGCAGGCTGAGACTACTTCAGGTAGCGGGAGGTCAGCTAGATAGCTTATCTAAAGATTGCAAACACCTACAAATCCAACGGAAGATCGAAGAAAAGAACAGCAATTCTAGAAACAGAAAATCAACTACTTTCTGAAAGGTAGGACTGGCGGAAAAGTGAATCCAAAGCGACGGGAAGATAGACCGCGGGGGGAGGGGCCGGCTCCCGGCAAGCGGCAGAGCAACGGAGCACAAAATCAGGACTTTTAAAGTCTGTTCCGCTGAGGGATATCGCTCCAGAGGCTTAACCGGGGTGAAGCCCACGAGGGGTCAGCATGGCCTCAGGTCCCGCAGGGTCACAGAAGGATCGGGGGTGTCTGAGTGTCGCAGAGCTTACAGGTATTAGAAGGGGGAAGATGGCTTCCTGGGGGAATTCTACCAAACATCTAAAGAAGAACTAATTCCTATTCTCCTGAAACTGTTTCAAAAAAGAGAAATGGAAGGAAAACTTCCAAACTCATTTTATGAGGCCAGCATCACCTTGATCCCAAAACCAGACAAGGATCCCATCAAAAAAGAGAACTACAGACCAATATCCTTGATGAACACAGATGCAAAAATTCTCACCAAAATACTAGTCAATAGGATTCAACAGTACATTAAAAGGATTATTCACCACGACCAAGTGGGATTTATTCCAGGGCTGCAAGGCTGGTTCAACATCCGCAAATCAATCAATGTGATACAACACATTAATAAAAGAAAGAACAAGAACCATATGATACTCTCAGTCAATGCTGAAAAAGCATTTGACAAAGTACAGCATCCCTTCCTGATCAAAACTCTTCAGCGTGTAGGGATAGAGGGCACATACCTCAATATTATCAAAGCCATCTATGAAAAACCCACTGCAAATCATTCTCAATGGAGAAAAACTGAAAGCTTTTCCGCTAAGGTCAGGAACATGGCAGGGATGTCCATTATCACCACTGCTGTTCAACGTAGTACTAGAAGTCCTAGCCTCAGCAATCAGACAACAAAAGGAAATTTAAGTCATCCAAATCAGCAAAGAAGAAGTCAAACTATCACTCTTCACAGATGATATGATACATATGATACTATATGTGGAAAACCCAAAAGACTCCACTCCAAAACTGCTAGAACTTGTACAGGAATTCAGTAAAGTGTCAGGATATAAAATCAATGCACAGAAATCAGTTGCATTTCTCTACACCAACAACAAGACAGAAGAAAGAGTAATTAAGGAGTCAATCCCATTTACAGTTGCACCCAAAACTATAAGATACCTAGGAATAAACCTAACCAAAGAGGTTAAGAATCTATACACAGAAAACTATAAAGTACTCATGAAAGAAATTGAGGAAGACACAAAGAAATGGAAAAATGTTCCATGCTCCTGGATTGGAAGAATAAATATTGTGATAATGTCTATGCTTCCTAAAGCAATCTACTCATTTAATGCAATTCCTATCAAAGTACCATCCATTTTTTTCAAAGATATGGAACAAATAATCCTAAAACTTATATGGAACCAGAAAAGACCTCGAATAGCCAAAGGAATATTGAAAAAGAAAGCCAAAGTTGGTGGCATCACAATCCTGGACTTCAGGCTCTATTACAAAGCTGTCATCATCAAGACAGCATGGTACTGGCACAAAAATAGACACATAGATCAATGGAACAGAATAGAGAGCCCAGAAATAGACCCTCAACTCTATGGTCAACTAATCTTCGACAAAGCAGGAAAGAATGTCCAATGGAAAGAAGACAGCCTCTTCAACAAATGGTGTTGGGAAAATTGGACAGCGACATGCAGAAAAATGAAATTGGACCATTTCCTTACACAACACATGAAAATAGACTCAAAATGGATGAGGGACCTCTATGTGAGAAAGGAATCCATCAAAATCCTTGAGGAGAACACCAGCAGCAACCTCTTCGACCTCAGCCGCAGCAACATCTTCCTAGGAACATCGCCAAAGGCAAGGGAAGCAAGGGCAAAAATGAACTATTGGGATTTCATCAAGATCAAAAGCTTTTGCACAGCAAAGGAAACAGTTAACAAAACCAAAAGACAACTGACAGAATGGGAGAAGATATTTGCAAATGACATATCAGATAAAGGGCTAGTGTCCAAAACCTATAAAGAACTTAGCAAACTCAACACCCAAAGAACAAATAATCCAATCAAGAAATGGGCAGAAGACATGAACAGACATTTCTGCAAAGAAGTCACCCAGATGGCCAACAGACACATGAAAAAGTGCTCCACATCCCTGGGCATCAGGGAAATACAAATCAAAACCACAATGAGATATCACCTCACACCAGTCAGAATGGGTAAAATTAACAAGTCAGGAAATGACAGATGCTGGCGAGGATGCGGAGAAAGGGGAACCCTCCTACACTGTTGGTGGGAATGCAAGGTGGTGCAACCACTCTGGAAAACAGCATGGAGGTTCCTCAAAATGTTGAAAATAGAACTACCCTATGACCCAGCAATTGCACTGCTGGGTATTTACCCTAAAAGTACAAACATAGTAATCCGAAGGGGCACGTGCACCTGAATGTTTATAGCAGCAATGTCTACAATAGCCACACTATGGAAAGAACCTAGATGTCTATCAACAGATGAATGGATAAAGAAGATGTGGTATATATACACAATGGAATACCATGCAGCCATCAAAAGAAATGAAATCTTGCCATTTGCAATGACGTGGATGGAACTAGAGGGTATCATGCTTAGCAAAATAAGTCAATTGGAGAAAGACAACTATCATATGATCTCCCTGATATGAGGGAGAGGAGATGCAACATGGGGGTTAAGGGGGTAGGAGAAGAGTAAATGAAACAAGATGGGATTGGGAGGGAGACAAACCATAAGTGACTCTTAATCTCACAAAGCAAAATGAGAGTTGATGGGGTTAGGGGGGTTGGGAGAGGGGGGGTGGGGTTATGGACATTGGGGAGGGTGTGTGCTATGGTGAGTGCTCTGAAGTGTGTAAACCTGGCTATTCACAGACCTGTACCCCTGGGGATAAAAATATATGTTTATAAAAAATAAAATTAAAAAAAAAGAACATAACTGTGATTACGTCTCATAAGCCACAGTGACCAATATCCCACTAGGATAATTCCTTTACTTCTTCATTTCTAACTTCCTTTGTCTTGAGTTTTTGTGTGTACACTTCAGAATTTTTCTTCCAGATTTTCTTGTGTCCTGTGCTTGGTCTCACAAGATGCACATTCTGGAGGGCAGTGTCATACCTACAATTCATTCTTCAATGGGTGGTATAAAGGAAGGTCTGCTTTAAAGTCCCATTGAACTTGATCTCACTAAAGGGATAACAGGGAGGAGGACGGGAGGTCTGGGAATGAATTCTGGCACTAGGCATAGAAAGGAGTTTTACCTTCTCCATGATTTGTTGTGTTAGCCTTCTGTAAGTTGATTTCTCAGTTTTTTAAACAAACACTGTACCAACTGACACCATGTCTAGAATTAATGTCCAGAACTGGAATCACCTCAGTTGTGTTAATTTTGTCATCCATGGAACTAACATGAGAATAACTCTATGAGCTAATTATTTTGTAGATCAGGAAAAGAAGGTTGATAATTCAGTTTAAGTAACTTGCCTAGGCTCACACATACAGCCAGAGTTGGAGGTGGAATTTAAACCCTGCAGATCACTCCCAACATCCTTCCTTACATGTAACCACAAAGCTCTACTGCTGTGGGCCAAATAAGAGCACGAGAGGAGGCACCTTGAGCTTTTATCCTTATTTGACTGTACAGGATAATATTTATCAAAAAACTTGCATTCCTAATATCATTGTCATTTTTTTGTTGTTTCCTGAGATAAGTGAGATGGAATCTTATTTTACTAATGAGTTTATGGGATTTATCCAAGGTCACCTATTTAGCTAGCAGCAGAGTCAAGACTATAACAGAATACTCTGACCCCTTTGACTACGCTTTATATTTCTCAGTTCTTTTTTTCAAAACACTTTGTTGTGTCTCAGGATCTTTGTGTTGTGTTTCTGTGGCTTCCAGCTGAGAGATGGTATACCTTCAGAGCAGATAGATGGAAAGGAGGAACTCAGTCCTATGGAGATGCATCTCCTTTCCGCTCCAGAGAGCCCCATCCATCAGTTAGTCATTGCAGAGACCCAGCTGATGCATGCCCAGCAAGGCTAAGGATATATAAATATAATGGAAATCAGTCAGGGGCCAATTTTCCCTATTGAAAAGGGAATTGCATTTCTCAGGCATGTGGGCAAAGAGAGATTGATTAAACATAAAACATTTCCACAAAGGAGTAGCACAAAGGAGAGTTCAACCCCTGCATGTTTGAGAAGGAATTCTGCAACAAACGCAATTGAGTGCTTTCTGTGTTTCTGATAATTTTTCATGTGACTTCCCATCATGTTACAAGATTGCTGATTTGAGCAACTTGAAGGCACTTATATGACCCATGTTTCATTATATGATATGTCACAAGATTCTAAAGTTTCCAGAACAGGATGTGAAATGTGAAATCATCCAAGAGTAGGGGGGTGGTTCACCCTACACTTGGTCATGTCACTGGGTATTGACAGTGATCAATAGTTTCTTTTGAAGATGGTATAATTTGGTACTGAATGCTGCTATGCTTGGGTAACACTCTAGCTTTTGTGACTGAGGGACAGAGGGTAGAGGAAAATTAATAAATTAGTACTTGACATTAGTATAATAACTTACTCACTAGACAACACATGGACAATCTAGAGGGTGAACACAGTGAGAGACAATTGAAAGCCCTCTTGTAGAAGAGGTGTCCAAAACTAGAGAGTTAATTGTCTGGCCAAGAGTTACATGGGACAGAGAAAGGCAGTGTTAATGATTTGAATGTGGACCTTCAGTTCCAAAATCCAGCATTCTTTTTATTTTGTCAGGTTACCACTCATTCTTCTTATACTCACTCTCATGTTTAGTTTTATCACTACTTTCTTATGTTTCTTTGTATATTTTCCTTTATCATGTGCTCCTTTTACACCAGCATTTCTTTGTTGCTTTTATTTTTTATTTATCTTAAATGTCACCATTGTGATTATTTTTCCAAGTCTCTTTGGACCTATTGTCCAACAATTCCCAACATAGTGCTAAATATATACCCATACCCCACAAATGTATTTTTATTGATGGATTTATTGGTTAACTGGTTCCTTTATTACCATTATTCCTGTTTGGCTCTCTGAAATTACCACCTATTTATTCATCTAACAATTCAATAAACCTTAGTTGAGTGCCTATTAGGGGTACCAAGATTAACCTTACATTTTCTAATAAAGCACCGACAGTAGGTAGAGAAGGAAAGTCATGGCTCAGGGTAGAAAGCGTAAGCTTTGGTGAACTAGAAGAGAATATACTAAACAAATGTCTGCATCATTTTTGCTCATGCCTATGTGATATTCTTGCATTTTTCATGAAGTTTTTGATATCCAAAGAGCAAAGGGCCACAAATGAAAACAAATGCTCTTGTATTTTGTCATTATATTAGTAAGGGTTTTCCAGAGAAACAAGAGGAACAGGATGTGTATGTATGTATTTGTACATTCATATTTGCATGTGTGTGTGTGTGTGTGTACGTGTATCTATCTATCTATATAGAAAGAGAGGGAGAGAGAGAGAAATTGATTGATTGATTGATTTTCAGGAATTGGCTCACGTGATTGTGAAGGTTCAGTAAGTCCAAAGTCTGCCAGATGGCCTGAGAGACTCATAGAAGAGTTACAGTTCATTAGATGTAGACAGGGCAGTCTGCTGGGAGAATTCCTTCTTGCTCAGAGGACCTCAGTCTTAATGCCTTCAACTGATAGAATAGAGGTCCATCTACATTATGGAGGGCGATCTGCTTTACTCACATTCCATCAACTTAAATGGTAATCTCACCGATAAAACACCCTCACAGAAATATCTGGAATAACATTTGACCAAAAATCTGGTTACCATGGTTTAGCCAAGTTGACACAAAAAATTAACCATCACAGACATCTTTTAACCACATGGGCTCTCTTGAAGAGTACAGATTGGAATCACCAGGAAGAAAAAGCTGCTTTTTATTCTTCTCTCCTACTACCAGTACTCCTGCCCTCCCCCCAAACTGAAGAAAAGAAATATCATGAACATATACCACCATGAGAATGAGTATATCAGTGGTGAGTCTAAATGCTGTAACGCAATTCAGTAGTTTAAAGTGGATGAAATAGAATGTTATTTATTTATATTTTAATATGGATAAATTTTCAAAAATAGAAGAGTGAGCCCAGGAGTGTGTGTGTGTGTGTGTGTGTGTGTGTGTGTGTGTGTTTGTATTTGTCTCTGTAGTTTGCAGAGAGACACAGAATATGATAATGTTTGTATAAAGTTTTAAAATACACACACAGAGTAAATTGCATATATAACAATTTTATAGATAACAAATTTTTATAGATAAAAACACATTTATCCATGTAAACTTTTTACTCCAGAGTAAATACATCTGAGAAAGAATTCTGAGAGTAAATACATCTCAGAAAGAAGGTTGGTGAATGAATGGTATAGGTGGGTTTCTCAAGGATCTTCAACCACATCTCGGATATTTCCTTTCTGTTTCTGTAGATCTGATAGAAGGCAAAATATGAGTTGACAAAGTTTGGTAGTGGGTATAAGAGTGTTAGTTCTATTAATTTTATACATTTTTATATGCCTGAAATATTTGGTAGTAAAATTATTAAAGTGTCTCCTTTTTCTCTCAGAGTCCCTGGCAAATGTAAAAGGCCTAACCCACCCTCTATACCACAACTTTCTTTACAAAGGCCTCAGACACACGCAAGAGTTATAGTGTCCATTCAGAATGGGGTGGGAAGGAGAGGTAGAGCCCTTCTTTAGAGGAAAATTCCATCAGGCCTCTGAATACTAATCTATTCCTATAGCTGGGCCCAGACTATTTAGTGCTCAGCAGTCAATCTTGAACATCCCAACAGGGACACATTATGTAAATATTCTGAGAAGAAAGCTTAGAATACATAAGTAGTTAACCTGTATCTCTTCATTCTGAGCCTTCTTGAAGGCCCAGGGTAAAATGGCTGCAGTGTATTCAGAAAGAAGCTCTATTTAATTTTAAGAAGCAGAGTGTTTTATCAGTGGTTTTCTGTCTTAAATTGCTGACACAACCCAACAAAGCCAGGGTATGTGATGTTAGCCCTAATTCAGGTAGTCACAATTCCATGCATGTGGAATTATGGGAATTATGCAGTTACTGGAAGATCAGAGATGTACCATCCTCTTTGTAACAGACAATTTTGCTTATCTTTCTTACAATGATGAATTTTGAATTAATCTTGTAAAGTAGATTTAGAAAGAAAACACTTTAAATTGGAAAGGTTAAAAGTGGATTTTTTTTGGAATGTAATCTGCAAATTTTAGTTTGTTATCCACATAAAACAAAAATATCTGTATGCTTTTAAGATGGAAATGAAAGGGTCTGCTTTGGTTGAAAACAAATAATACTGATGTAAAATTCTAACAGAAGACAAGCGGGTCACTTGTGTACACTCCTTTTGCCACATAGGGTAGAAAGCAAAGTATCTATAAGAGCCTGCAGGTTACCACTGGCCTATTTGGGGTACAGGTAGAAATTTTTCAAGTAACAAATAAAGGAGGTGGATTTTAATCATGTTAATTGTGTATGTGCTTGGGGGCCATTGATGAGTAAAGGAATATTAACTTTTTATAATAACATGAATTGCCATCTACTATAAATATTTATTTATATTCAATAAATATTTATTTGATAAATATTTATTACATACCTACTATATGCAGAAACTTTTAGGGATTCGTGAAAAGATGATAAGTTAAAACAGTTTTTCCCATCCTGACAAAGCTTGGGTTGTCACAAAGCAAATAGAAATTAGATCTCTCAAAAGTTCTGTGACGGAGAGGGGCATTAGGTCTGTCATTGAAGAACGAAAAGGTGGTCATTGAAAATTTTTCTGAGGAAGTGATGTATTGGCTACAGCCTCAAGATTTTGGAGAACAGAAGAAGACCAGCATGGCAAGAGCATATACTTAGTTAACAATTATTGATTGAACATCTATTATACACTGGACATTTTTTCTGGTTGTGTAGGACACATGAAGAAGACACTAAGTTCCCAGTCCTTGAAGAGCTTATATATTTGGAAAAGGAAGAGCCAATGAAGAATGAACATAATTAAGTTATATAGTACTCTAGAAGGTAATAAGGGAAAAGGATAGAGGTGGGTGAGGAGAATCATGAGCAGCTCCAGCTTAGGGCAACTTATACTTTTGAAGGGACTGATCAAGGAAAGCCTCATTATGAAGGTGACAGTCTGAAAGATGAGGAGGTGAGCTCTGTAGATACCCAGTGGAAAAATGTTGCAGGTAGAGAGAATACCCAGTTTGAAAGGTAGGAGTGTGCGTGGTAAGTTCAGGAGGCCAGCATGGGTGGAGCAGAGTGGATGAGGTGGAAAGTTAGTGGGAAATAAGCCAAAGGATCTGTGTGGTGTTTTGATTATAGAGGGCCTTCAGGTCTTTGTTAGACTTCAACTTCTGTTCTGAGTGGAGCAGCTACTGGAGGGTTTTGAGTAGTCAGGACATGATCTGACTTCTGTTTAAAAAGCATTTCTCATCCTACTGTACTGGAAATAAAGGTGTAGGGGCCAATGGTGGAAGCCAGGTCATGAGGAGACTATTGAAGTGATTTCAACAAAAGATGGTCATGACATGGGCCAGTCGAAGGTAGCATAGGTAGTGAGAAGGGGTCATCCTTCACTTGTACTCTGAGGGTGAGGCAGTAGGCTTAGCTGATGGATATGGATGTAAGGTAAGCATAGTCAGACATTTCTGTAAGAATTTCAGTCTGAGCAACCAGAAGGTTGGAGTTGCCATCAACTGATGTGAGAAGAAGTCCCAGGAGAGCAAGCTAGGGAAGGAAGGAACTAGTTCATTGCTGGGCATGCTGAGATAAGATTTACATTTTATATCCAAGTGGAGATGTCAACGTGGGCAGTTGGGAAAGAACAGCTGAACATCATGAACATGGGCAAATCCTTCAAGAAGTTTCATTACAAAGGAGAGCACAGAAATGGATCTGGGGCTCACAGGAGAAGCTAGAATAAGAGGAGAAGAAATTTTGCAGGGTTCTTTTTTTTTGTAATTTGAAAAAAATAGTAGGTTTTGAAAAAAGATAAGAATGAGCATGACACAGAACAGCCAGGGGGAGGCCAATCCTTTGGCCCTAGTTGAATATTCCAGAGAATTGAGTTTTTAATTATAGCATTGAGAAACTATTGAGATTTTGAGTAGGATGTTATGACAAGGTAGAAATTACTTTTTGAAGGGATCCCTCTGGCTACAGAAGACAAAATGTCAAAGTAGTTGCAGGCAGACTGCTTGATTCATATTAGCAATGTGCTAGGCATTTCATATATCTCAACTCATTTAATCCTCACAACATACCAGTGAGGTAGGTGACATTCTCACACACCTTTTACAGGTGAGGGCACCACAGCTCATAGTGGTTCAGTAACTTGCCCAAAGTCATCACACAGATAGTAAATCAATGACAAAGCCAGGCTTAGAATGCTGGCTGCTCAGTACCACTATCCTGGTCTTTTTGCATATAAGCTGTTGGTCACAGGAATTCCTCTTAGAAACTGCCTAGCCCAGCCCCTCAAGTAAACTAAATCTGAGGTATTCAGAAGCAATAGCTTCCAAATGAAATCATAGTTTAAATGCACTAGGGGGAGGTTGCTATTTAAAGTCCTCTTCTGGGAAATCCTTTGTAAAGTTGAGAATCCTTTTGTAAAGCAAATAATCCACTTTCCAATTTAGCTGTGGAGAAAATGCTGTTCTTCAAACATCAGCTAAATCTATAAAACTAAAAAGTGCCGGAGAGTGTTCTTATTATTCAGGGAGAGGAGTTGTGGCAAGGTGGCATGGAGAGATGTGGGAAGAGAAAGGTGCCTGGGCACTAGAAGAGCGGAGTCCTTGGTTTTGTGTATTGGCTTGATGTTAAAGTTCAAAGGTTCCCAATCACTTCAGCCCTCAGGGGTCCTAGAATCTGTCTAGTGAATCTGGGAGCCATTGCGGAGGGCATAGTGCTACTGTCTGCGTAATACTCATTTCTCTGTCACAGAATTATTCCTCTCCCATCCCATCTCTACCAGGTGATTCTCGTGGGACTATCAATCACAAGGCTTCACCTGCCCTTTGGTCCCTGAATTGGGCACATGATTAGGTCTAGGCAGTCAGAGCCTCCCCAGACTGCCACCTGAGCTATTTTCCTTTGGATTATGAACAGATGGCCAGCCACAGGGAGAGAGGCTGTTTGAGGATAAATCTATACAGAGATGAGACAAATGGATCCAAAAATGGAGGTAATTAAAATGGAGTCGTGGTGACATTCCCTGAAGTTCTGGACCAGTCATACCTGAATCCGGTAGGATCATGTCCTTGGGATATTCCAGTTAAATTAAACAACATGTTCCCTTTGTTGTTCTGTGCCTCATGTTGTCACCTCTAAAATGGGGACAATAATACTACCTGCTTCATGGCATGTAGCAAGGATTCTATTAAATAATGGGTTTAAACCACTTCATGTAGTGCCTGGCACATACCAGTTAACTATTGCTGCATAACAAACTACCCCAAAGTTAATGACTTAAAGCAACCATCAGTTGAGCTTATGATTCTGTGGGTTGGCCATTTGGGCTGGGTTCTACTGGGTGGTTATTCTGATCTCAGCTCTGCTCATTTATGTATCTGTGGTCAGTTTCAGAGATGGCTCAGTTTTCCCTTACATGGTCTCATATCCTCCAGCAGCTTGCCCACACCCTTTCTTCCATAGGGCTTAGACTAAGCAAGTCATAAGGCCAGCCCATGTCTGTGAACTGGGGAAGTAGACTACCTCTTCATGGGAAAATCTGCTGTCACATTGCAAAGAGGGAGAGCTAGGAATGATTATGGCTATTTATCTTTTTTTTTTCTTTTAAAAAGACAGAGATCACAAGTAGGCAGAGAGGCAGGCAGAGAGAGAGGGGAAGCAGGCTCCCTGCTGAGCAGAGAGCCTGATACGGGGCTCGACCCCAGGACCTTGAGATCATGACCTGAGCTGAAGGCAAAGGCTTAACCCACTGAGTCACCCAGACGCTCCTATGGCTACTTTTTAAATTGACAGTAAGTGTTTCACAAATCTCACGATATGTTGCTATTATTATTTTACTTATTATTATTGCTTCTACTAGTTTAACTTCTTGTCACTTGCTGCAGACATGCTCATCCCTGCTGTTAGATATTTGAAGATTATCAATAATAGCTCAGCAATCACCTAAATGTCTTTCTCAGACTTCTCATTGAAACATAATTACAGTTTACTTCCAGAAATACACAGTTTGCCTTCTGGAATTACCCCCAGATGACACTATTTGTCATTACCAGAGTACTGCAAAAGTGAGGGACTATAATTCCTCATGTTGTAAATAATACTTTTTCTGCTTAGCAAACCTTGGAAATTACTAGGCTTTAATGAGCTAGTTTACACAATCCATCATTTGTTTGTGAGTTTCTCCTCAATGGTTTTCATTTTGTAATTATTTGTATTTCTTTGTGGTTGGTTCATCTTTAATTGTCTTAGATTTGAGAGAGAAAATATTGAGATCACTCAATTGTTCTTAGGAGGCCATAATATTTGTTCTTTTCAGAAATAAATACATTGTAGACTTTCATGCTTATTAATTTTTGATTGTAGAGAATATCTTATTATGCAAGGTGTGCAGTGAATACATTTACATTTATTACTTAAACAAATTTCATCAAGAGTATTAATACTGATTTGATGATTTTCATTATTATTTCACTAAGATACTGCCAAATTTCACTTTCTTTGGTTTCTAAATCCAGCTGAGGATTAGTATAAGCTTTTCCCTTTGTTATTGTAAAGGGAAGCAATGTAAAAAAGGATGTGGATTTTTTGTTGTTGTTGTTATTGTTAGATAGGTAGTGGTTTTATTCCAGGGTTAGAAGGATCTATAGTATACTTGTGAAATCAATATGTCAACAGAAAATATAAGCATTACATTTTCTCATTGTAACCAGGAGGGAATAAACATCATCATCAGCCAGTGGTAAAAATGTGCTACTGTGTATTTATAAGTTATAGCACCATTATCATCCATACTTAACAGAAACCTTTATTTATTTATGTTTTTACTAGATTAGATGTTATCTTTGCTTATATGAGATTGGATATCAATGTTAGTAAATGATCATTGAGCACCACCTCTGCATATTGGCCTATGTATTAACTAAGCTAAATGCTGGATAACAAACTATTCAAAAAATTCAGTGGCTTATAGAATAATAATAGATTAAGTCTTACAATATAGATGAGTCAGGTGTCCTGTAGCAGTACGGGTACACAGTTCTGGCTTATGAGATTGCATTCAGACATCAGCCAAGACTATAGTCATTTGGTTTGATGGGGACTGGAGGATCCACTTCCAGTTTGGCTCATTCATGTGACTGATAAGTTGATACTGGCTCTTGGTGAAAGGTCTCTGTTCCTCTCCACATGGGACTTTCTACAGGGCAACTTGAGTGGCCTTAGGATATAGCTTTACCAGAGTAAGCAATCCAAGAGACCAAGGCAGAGGCCACAATACCTGACCTCCATGACTTAACCTCCATAGCCCCATATTACCAGATCTGTATTCTGTTTGCAACACAGACCATCCCTGGTTCAGTGTGTGGGAAGAGTACAAAAGGGTGTGGAAATCAGAAAGGATCATTGGCTGCTGTCTTGGAGGCTGGCCATCACAAACTGTTATCAAGTGACAATAGAATATCTATTAGGTCCACTTTCTCGATCATCAAATGTCGGGTACATTTTTATGATATATGTGCTAGTTATGTCCGGTCCCATTCATAACCAAGAAGCCAGTGACTTGGATTTTCAGGGCCTCTGTATGCCTGTAATTGTCTGAGACCTTTTAATAACAACCCTCTATCTTCTCCAGAAGAATCCAGACCTTTCCAGTGCTATTCCCATAGTCATGGTATCTTTCTCACAATATTTTTAGGGTCAAATAACTTTTCCTATGGGAGTTTTAGAATTTTCAAAAAAGTATATTCACACACAATTTTACTTATCATTTTAGTGGATTTAAGAACACTCTCCACCCTCAAGCAAATCAATACTTACTTAGAGCAAATTAAGATTTTTATTTTTTCCAGAAAAGATTAAAAGGTTCCTAGTCCTTCCTATCCCATATTCTCTCTAGTATCTCATTTTCCAACTCTATTAGCCCCCACTACTTTTTGCTTTCAGCTTGCACACACTTCTCTCTCTTATCTCTCCTTTATCTGGAAGTCTTCCTGCCCCTTCTCTAATAATGCACTGACAAATCAACCAACCAGTCTGGTGCTAATATTCTTTCCTGGAGAGTGGGAGGTCCTGAAGGTGCAGGGGAAAAGGAAGAAGAGCCAAGGGTGAGTATAGCATTCTCTTTTTTCCTCTGGTGGAGGGGGAGGCCTAAAGACTTTGACGCTTTATTATTTTTGGCCTCTTCATACTTAACATTTAGTAACAGTTAATCTGCCAGAGAAATATTCAAAACACTTTGTTTAGAGAGTCCTGCCTTAATGAGTCCCCTGAAGAGGAACCAAATCACATGACTCAACATAATCTGGATTCTCCGGGTTATCCTGATAAATTGTTATTCCATGTGTTCTTTGATGTATTCTTTTTTTTTTTAATTTAAAAAATTTTTTATTAACATATAATGTATTATTTGCCCGAGGGGACAGGTCTGTGAATTGTCAGGCTTACACACTTCACAGCACTCACCATAGCACATACCCTCCCCAATGTCCATAACCCAACCACCCTTTCCACATCCCCGTCCCACCAGCAACCCTCAGTTTGTTTTGTGAGATTAAGAGTCTTTTATGGTTTGTCTCCCTCCCAATCCCATCTTGTTTCATTTTTTCCTTCCCTACCTTCCCATCTCTGCCTCTCAAATTCCTCATATCAGGGAGATCATATGATAACTGCCTTTCTCTGATTAATTTATTTCACTCAACATAATACCCTCTAGTTCCATCCATGTTGTTGCAAATGTCAAGATGATGTATTCTTTTCACATGGATTTCTGTCCTAGTCAAAATGTGACAGCAATAAACAAAAATAAAACATTGATTTTTGACTCTTGGTGTACATTGAAATCTCCATGAATCAAGCAACTTTGAGAGCTAGAAACAGCACACCACCTTGCTCAGCTGTGTGATACATGCTAAAGGGCTGGGTTCATCAGTTAATTGCATTTGAGGTTAACTTGAGATGGTCTTTTATCTTTTCATACCCTAGTTCTTCAAGGTCAAGGGAGAAGGTTGACAGTGTTGGAAACAGCAAAAGTCTTGGGATAGGCAGATTCTAAAGTGGTTTCAAAGATCCCCACCCGTGGGTACTTCTCAAGTTATCACTCTGATATATGTCATACCATCTTTAGGCTATTTATGTGGCATAGGTGGTTTAAAGAAGGGAACATTTTCTTGGGATGACTTTATCTAGTTAGGGGCTCTTCCTGGAGACAGAGATTTGAAATATAAAATGATTTAATGTAAGGAGAGTCTTCATTCCTGGCTTTGAAGATAAAGGGGACCACATAGCATGATCTGAGGGCACTCTAGAGGAGGTGTGAGTGTCGTTTGGGTGGCAGCCAACAAGGAAATGGAGACAGTCCTACAACTGTGAAGAACTGAGTTCTGCCACAACCATTTGAGTGTGGAGAGGACCTTGAGCTCCAGATGAAAATATAGCTACTCAACACCTTCATTTCAGTCCATCAGAATGTGAGCTGAGAACCCTTCACTCCATGCCCCAACTATCCAACTTGCAGAACAATGAGATAATAAATGAGTGTTGCTATGAAGCCTCTGAGTTTGCTGTGATTTGTTATACAGCAATAGAAAATGGATACAAACCATAATCTCTTTGATTCTGGCACCTGGGGGAGGTGAGGCAGGAGAAGGAGAAGGCAACATGTGGCAGTTAAGAGCTCTGGCACTGGAATCTTCGACCTAGCTTTGTGTCCTGTTTCTATCCAATTATAAGCTATGTGTCTTTCCCAAATGTCTCACCCCTCTGAGCCTCATTTTCCTCTCCTGTAAAAGGAAAACCATTATTAGTTCCTCTCTGGCATCGTTAAGAAACTTAGATGAGGTAATATACATAAAAAACTAAACGTGGTAACGGACATGTGTAAGAGGTACATATGAATTAGCTATTATTAACCTGGGGAAAGTTACTAGAGCATTGATTTTGAGAGCTAGAGAATAGGAGTGATTATTAAACCACCAAGAATCATGCTCTTTTGGCAGTTCAACAATATATTTTCATATTTTATTCCTTTTAATTATTAGCCTATGAGAAGGATATTATTAACACCATTTCTTTCAAACTCTTTATTTTTAAGTAATTACAGACTTATGAGAAATTGTAATAATAGTACAGAGAGGTCCCGTATACCCTTAACCCAACTTATAATGACATCTGACACAACTTTATGTATTACCAAAACCAGGAAACTGACATTGGTGCAATGTTATTAATTAGACCACAGATCTTATTCAAATCTCACCATAAATAATTTATTTTGTAGATGAGAAAGATGAGGCTTATTTCAATTGCTGGTTTCAAGTTTCCTTTGAAAGTTGTGATCATATTATATGAATTTTCATATAAATCATTTGTCTTTATTGCCTGTTTGCATTCAGTGGCAGATTAGGAAAGAAAATGTAGCATTTACTTGACCATCCCAACTGATTTCAGCTATGCTTTTAATTGCAAAGTCTTGTTTTTGATTAGAAATCTTATTTTTTCTCTTCCAAGGAAAGAAGGTGACATTGTAGATTTTGATTGTTTGAAAGCCAGTTGGCACAATCACAGACCTGCAGGTCAATTCCCAACAATTGTGCCCTGGTACCAACTCCCAGTGGCCACAGAGATTTGAGACATTGTCTCAACTTTTCTTTCAGTTACCATGGAATGCAAAAGTTCTCACATGAAATTAAACAAAGTAACCTGGAAGTCAGCAGGCTGTCTGGAAGAGTGTTCTGCCTTTGTGGGAGTTTTCAAGAGTTCAGTGACTTCTTCACCGGATTTTATTCCCTTGCCCTTGTTTGCCTCGGGGATTCCATTCCCATACATGTATTTTCCTGTGCTTCTCTGTGTAAATCAATATAAAACTCCTTGGATTCCAGGAAAACTCTAGCAGTCTAAATTCTTTTGAGAACTTTCATAAGTTTTAGACAGATACCGGAGAGGTCGACATTCCATGCTTGGATATGAAACAGCTTTAATCTTGGATATTGGAATTTCTCCTTCCTGAAACTCTGTAGAATCAAATTTGTGCCAGTGCTCTCTTGGCACATTCTCTATGCCCGGTCTCAGCACTACCTTCCCTGTTTTCTCTTTTTCTTGTTCATCTCTCCAGCCCTTGTGAGAAAAATCAACACTTTCCCTATTCCTTTGCCCATTCGCAGATATCCTGGTCCCAAATCCTTAGGCTTGCACCACCTACTCAAGTCCTGATAAGTCATTTCTCCACAATTTTAATTCTCTCTCCATGAGGACATCTGGTACCAGGTGTTAAGATAAAATGCCACTTTGCTGTTAAATACTATGAATTTTTTTACACATTAATTATTCATTTAACTTTTTAACACCTTTCCTTGTTCTCTGAATTCTCTGAAGTTCCTGGAGGGCCCTCATTACCTATTCATTTCTCCTAGTTTTCTTATCAGAATATTCTAGATCAGGGTTAGTGCAGATGCTGTATCTTCCATTAATGAATAAACCAATTCTTGTTGCATCTTGGGTTAAGATGTCTGCCTCTATCCAAGAGGTGCCTTACATTTTAGGACAGACAGAGCATTAAACTGGCACACACTATCACAAATGTTGAAAACTCAGTTTAGAAGCACAAAGTTAAAGGAAACACCACTAAAAAATTGCTGAAGAAGGATTTATTTTAGGATCTCATCAAATTTCATCAAATCTCATTGAATTGTATTTCAGAGGCCAGCTCACCCTCCCACTCTTGTCTTCCCCTCTCCCTGTTGACCCATCTGAGCCTCTAGTACTTAGTGCAGTGGTGTGCACATGGCAGACACTGAGCAAATATTTGTTAAATATATTAATGGAACAAAGTGTGCATTGTAGCAAATAGGCTGAATTAATAACCTTTTGAAAAAACACAAAATAGACGTTGTTCTATTCCTTATAGCTCCCATACTGACTCCTGTGTGATACAAGGAACTGATCAGCTGGTCCATTGGAAAGCCAGGTTGTAATATAACTGGATATTTGTAACATATTTATTATTATGTCAGGGAGAAGTGGGTTCAACGGCTCAAGAAAAATACTACATCACTTAATACTGTTTGTATCACGATGCTGTTTGGAGAGTACTTTACCTATCCCTTTTATTCCAACCACATATTCTGAGAAACAGCCTTCCTTTCCTCCCGCTTCTAAAATGCTTGTCAGCTGAATCTCCTGCATCGCCAGGAGTGGGTGGTGTGTGTATGCTAGCCAGGTCTTGTGTCACTTTTTATCATCGCAACGTCATCAGGTTTGATGGCAAGCTGTGGCTGGCGTGGGCATAGCTTCATCTCTGGTGTTGACTAAAGTGACAAACAGTCTAATGTGATTAATTTTTGACTGAGCACTGGGGATTCTTCCATATCAGAATGGATTAAAAAAAGAAATGTAACTTTAAAGCCATCTGTGGGGAAATAAACTGGATATATTCAAGGCTAGATAGGTTGGTGGCCTCCCTGTGGTGGGATAGGTAGTGTGACAACCCTAGAAACACCAGTCTTAAGCGTCTCCCACATACAATGGGCAGGGCACTTCCATACCTCTGGGTGGGGCTGGTTGGAGTCGACAAGAGGTGGTCTGTAGGATGTGGTTGGTTTCCCTCCCTTTCCTCCTCTCCGTGCCTGAGGTGTACATTAGTCATTCATCCCTCATTCAGGAATTAATTCATCCAGTAACCATTTCTGCACTGCCCTGCACCAAGCCCAGTGCTACTAGGCACTGGCATTACCGCAACTGAGAGGCACAGGTGGTCCCTGCCCTCCTGTTGCTTATAGTCTAGACAGGAAGATTCAGAAGTGGTTAGTCATAAAGCAGGATGGTAAGTGCAGTGACAGAACTTATGCTCAGTGAATTATGGGAGGCATGGAGAAAGTATGTGACACAGCTTGCGGGAGGTTCCCTGGGGTTGCAGAGTTTTAAAAGATGAGGAGTCAATAGGAGAATTGGAGGAGGTTGGTGGGAGGGAGGGAATAGGGGAGGCAGTGTCTTCCAGTGGAGGGCACAGCATGAGTAGAGGCCCAGGGGAGAGGAACATCTTGGTATGCATGGAATCACAAGCAGCATGGAGTTGTGTTATGAGGCAGAGAGTGGGTAAGAGATGAAAATAGAGGAAATGGAGGGCTTAGGTCCTTGGAGGTCCTTGTGGGTTATGCTTAGAAGTATGGATTTGTCTTAAAGGCTATGTGGAGCCCCTGAAATGGCCCTTAGCACTCTTTACTTAACATGCCTATCCGATGATAGCAGATATTCCTTTGTCTGTCTGTCTGCCTGACTGCCTGCCTGCCTTCCTTTCTTCCTCTCTCTCTCTCTCTTTCTTTCTTTCGAGACTGAGCAGGAAGCCCAATGCAGGGCTCGATCCCAGAACCATGGGATCATGACCTGAGCCAAAGGCAGACGCTTAACCACCCAGTTGCCACAGTATTCTTTTGTCTTAACCCACCTGACTCACTCCAACCTCAGTGGTCTCCTCTATGGTGCTGGGGATTTTGCATTGGTTGAGGGGCCTGACATTATCTGTCGCTCCAGGATTTCAGTCTTGCTCTGTTGCAGTCCTTAGAGAGCAGGCTTATGGGCTTGCTGCTTCTCTTCTCATTCAAAGCCATACTTTGATAATCTGCTTGACCTATGTAGCTCCTGTAGGAATGCAGGCAGAGTTCTACAGGCTCTAAGTTTTAGCTGTTTTTCTAGGAAAACATGAGACTCCTCTTCCTCACCTCTGATGTTTTTCCCAGCATTGTTTATGTTAATTAAGACATGCCAAAGATTCCAGACTCCATCTGCATCTCCATCTTCTTCTATAAGAAGACCTAGGAGGTTTTTTGTTTTTTTTTTTTTAAAGATTTTATTTATTTATTTGACAGAGATCACAAGTAGGCAGAGAGGCAGGCAGACAGAGAGAGGGAAGCAGGCTCCCCACTGAGCAGAGAGCCCGATGCAGGGCTCGATCCCAGGACTCTGGGACCCTGGGACCATTACCCAAGCCGAAGGCAGAGGCCTTAACCCACAGAGCTACCCAGGCGCCCCAAGAAGACCTAGGAAGTTTTAACATCACTTTAGTAATGCATGAAACCCTCCAGCTTATACCAGCTTTCTCTGCCATTGTTATTGGGAACAAACATCAATATATGAAAAATCATTTTGCATGCATGCCTTCATATTTTCACCACTAATGTTAATCCTGTTTCTAAGTGTGAGGTATGCCATGAAGTTTATGTTTCTTAATAGTTATAACATGATGGGGGAGTAAAAGAAAAATCAAACCTGAGAGCAAATTCTGTTGTCCTTGAATGGCATCTCAATGCTTACCATGCTGAAAAATGAAATGAACACATGTCTATTGACCACCTTTGGTATGCCAGCCATTATGCTAGGTAGTTAATAGTCACATATACATTATCTAAGACAGTCCTTCCACTCACACTGTAAGAAAGATTTCATTATTTCTCATTTTTATACATAATGTAACTGAAGCCAAATCTATTTGCATGAGTTACAACAAAGCCAGTCACTGACACATCAGGTATACAACAAGGAAAGGTTTTATTCAAGAGGCAGCCAAATGAGGAGTCAGGAGGGCAAGTTTGAAATCTGCCTCCCCGAAAGGGGAGACAACAAATTTTTTGTAATCGTAGCAGCTGAGACAACATACATATTGATGAAAAGGGGTGGACTTATGACTATTCATGAGGAATGATGGATCATGTGCAATGAGCAAACATATATGTAATATACATACATCCCATGTTCACTTTGCCGGGGAGAGAACGTCAGAATGAGGCAACATTCAGGCCCTGCCATCAGGAGGTTATCTTAGGACAAAGAGAAGGGATTATGGGCCTACTGTCAGGGCTGTCAAACTAGATGGGGTCTTGGGCTTGTTATCTCAGGTAAGGAACATAGTTGCTTGTTCCTTACCTGAGATAAGGGTGGGACCTTTCCGGTTGACCTTGAGTCATGGCTTCTGCAGAGGCAGCTAGTAGATTTGTTAGTGGGGTCTGGAAAGGAACAAGAGCTGATTAGGGAGAAATAGTTCTCTGAAAAACAAGCTTTAACTTTTCTGCTCATTTCAACCTTTAACCCTATGGGGCACAGTTGTAATAATACAACAGAGGATCAGGAAGGTCAGGTGAGTTTTCCCAGGACCCATAGCCAAAGACTATTGAAGGTGGATTGAGCCCAGGTCAGTCTGAATTCCTGAGCAGACTGTGGGGAGAATCTGGGGGTGGGAGATGTGGGGATAACCTCAATCGGTAATTTGTAGAAAAATAAATACAGCATCTAGTATGTGAATGAACGATTGGTTTCATCTTTCTATTAGCCTTGGTCAGTTAGTAGTGGCCATCTGGAGAATGGGGTTGAGCACCAGTGCTGAGATTAATTAGCAAGACATGACATAGTGGAGTTAGATAGTGTCTACTCAGATGCCATGTATTTGATATCCTAAGTTTATTGATAGAAAGGGTGGGGTCACTGTGATACCAGGGAGTGGCAGAATGGAATGCCACTAGATTGCAGTCAGAAGACAGGGGTTAATTTTTCACCTAAAAGTGAAGGGGCTAGCAGAGCTACACCAACGATTTCTCCTTTGCCTTTCAAAGCTGCATGTGCCAATTCCTTAACACCTATTGATATACTTACTAAAGGACAAAATGCTTGCAGATTTCCCAGGGAGTATCTTCATATGGACGTTTTCTAAGGGAACATCCTTTGAGAACATAGGCCATTTGGTGTTCTGTGTTTGACAGAATTGGATCAGCTTTCAGCCCAGGCAGACTTAATGCACAAAGCACAATAATAGTGATTCTGCATGTCTAACACCCCCTAGGCCTGTAAGTTTTTACCACTTGTGAGCCCCATTGCTCTTATCTACCAGGCACTTTTTCTTTTCTTCTTAACCATGTGTTTGGTGGAGAGAGTACTGCAAATATTACAGCCTTGAAAAGCACAGTAAGAATGTTAATAGAGCCATCAACTCTCTGATACCGCCTTCCTGAAATCTGACTGAGCAAGGTGAGCAGTACAGCTCATACCTTGTGCCTCTTCCTACATGATTGTAATTAACATTTTATCTGCCCTGTGTCTCAAGTTAAAGCTTTGGCACCATTCCCTGAAGGGTGAGGAAGGACCTTAATTACAGAACAGGAGCACTTACTGCTGCCTGCTGTATTCTGATGTCACCACCTCTGAGCTCCAGAGAGAGGTCAGGCAAATCCGAGGATATCATGTGGCTCAAATCGAATATTTTAATTTAGAGACTCAGTAAGTTGCTCCATCAATTAAAACTGGCTGTACTTGCAGCCGACTTGCTGGGGCACAGCCAGGAGCTTTGATTTCATTTCATTTCTTACTGACCCCGTCACACAATGGAGGGACAGCCAACATTTCACTGGGCGGTGGAGAGCTGCCAGAAGCCAAAGGAAGACTAATGATTGAGGAATACTTTAAAGGATAGGATTGGCATTTGAAATGATAGCACATATGTCATGCCGGCTAAATGATGGTGCTCGGGGAGGGTGGTCCAGGGAAAGAGGTATGCATTACTTTCTAGTTTGTTAGCAACCAATAAATCCACCATCTCAGTGAATTATCCTAAGACAGTTTGATGTTTGTTCAGGTAAATTGCAGTGCAACTAAATGGAAATTCTTTTCCATTTGGTTTTTCAGGAGTCTAAGGTCTTTCCACCTTATGATGCTAACAGTTCATGGTTCTAGTTGCAGAAGGGAACTAGAGTGACAGAAGAAGGTGCTGCCTTTCAGTGGGTGAGGTTGGAGCCAACTTTTTCCTCCTCTGATCCTCAGTTTAGGATTAATCCCAAACCTAGCCTGTAGAAATGTGCATGTGGGGGAGAAGGGCTGAGTGAGAATGAGGTGGAGGGGCTGTGATTGCTCCACGCATGAGCACAGATGTGGACAATGAGGATCAGGCACTGTCAAAACCCATCTTCCTTCTTTCCCCAATCTGCAAGATACTGCTTCGGCCACTATGCAGTTAGGTGATAATGGGCTCATTCCTGGTTTGCAGAAGTAAAACCCTCGTAGTAAACAGGTATCCTGGGGCACCTGGGTGGCTCAGTGGGTTGGGACTCTGCCTTCGGCTCAGGTCATGATCCCAGGGTCCTGGGATCAAGCCCTGCGTCAGGCTCTCTGCTCTGTGGGGAGCCTGCTTCCTCCCTCTCTGCCTACTTGTGATCTCTCTCTCTCTCTCTCTGTCAAATAAATAAATAAAATCTTAAAAAAGAAAAAAAAAGTAAACAGGTACCCTGTCCACGGAGGCAGCTAACAGTAGGTGGAGTACGTTCCTTCTGGCAAGGCAAGCATCCTTGATAGCTTCCAAAAGCAGCTTTCAGCTTTAACTACAGGTAGGTCTTTGAAATCAATATCACACAATCAGTTCTTTTCAAAGGGAAACAAAGGCTAATGACTCATTCCCCATATTATTGGTCTCAGATGAAACATAATTTAGAATAAAGTATTGTTTTAGCAGTGATGCTATCACTGCTTAAAATACACAGCGGCTATCATTTACATGTGCCGCCTGGTTATTATCGTGCTTATTTACAGAGAAAGTGGCTAGCTGTCACCCTGGCTTCCTTCCATAGTAAACCATGAATAATTTTTTGTTAAAGTTTGTATTTTGAATTTAAATGTAACTGGGCCATTATGGTCGGCTGCTACCATGCACAGATGTATGATGGGCATGTCTATATGAGCAAATCAGAGCAGCAAACAATGAGGGCTACATAGAAATACATTACTCTGCCTCCCCTCCGCTGTCCAGAATTAACTACTGCCAGGGACATCGATTCATAACAAAACGTGCGATCGAAGATTTAGGGCAGGATAATATACAGTTGCCAAAGTGAAGTTTGACATGGAATTTAAATCTTGTCTCAGGCTTGAGATACCGTGGTTAGAAATGCAAATCGTTCCTTTCAAAACTCACTTGCAGATGGAAAGAACAATTCCTGAGTTAATGGACACAATGGGAATTGTAGCCTCCCACTGGCAATTTGAGGGGCATATTTATTATCAAGTTATTGGGCCCACGACTTCTCTCCTTGCTACCACCGCCATCCCCGGCAAGAAGCTGTGTTTGGATTTTATCAAGCTCTTAAACTTATACTTGTATTAACTTTGAATGATTCTAGTGGAGCGTATCACTAGTTGTGACAGGATTATTCATGAGCTAAATGATTCTGACTCAGTTAGAAGAGCACCAAGGCTTCCAGCCCTGGTGGAAGGAAACAGAGTTGACAGGATGGCACCTCAGGGAAGCACATTATTGGTTGTGCCTTTCTTCATGGAAGCTTTCCTCAGAGATCTGACAACAGACCCCTGCAGGGAGCCAGGCCTGAGGTGGTTTGGCAGAGGCCCCTGCTGTAGGCATTGGTTATGTGTAGGATGAGGGCTCTGTGTGTGTATGTTCTTTACTATTCATTTCCAAGTGGCTGATTTTGATAGCATAATGTATACATGCTTGGAATATCTACAAAACAGAGGACCCCTCCAAAATGTTTTTTTGGAAAAATTTTAGTGTGAGGAAGAAAGCGTCCAAGTAGCCATTTAAGAAAACCAAGAACTCTCCTGGATGTTCTCATGCTTCTTTTCTGGTTTGGTATTTGAATTGTCACTTGATTGGGCTGAAGTGTGTACAGTAAATCTTAACAGGGCTTGAGACCCTAAACACCTTACTCAGATCATGCCAATGGCCCAGCTCCATAGTGGAAACCTGGTTGGGTGATGGAGTGACACCACAGAGGAAGAAAGATAGGAGTGATCCACTGATGGAGAAACTGAGTTAGAGCCCAGAGGCTAAGCTGCTGTGAGTCCTTATGTAACACCCATCTTTGTTTCGGTAAAATCATTGCACTGGTGAAGGTAAAGACCCCCAGACCAGGAGTTAGAGTTGTTCGGTCTGATTTCTATCTTTGTCTGCCTTAAGACCTCAGACCACTCACTGTAGTCCTATGTAAATACTGCACCTTCCTCATTTGCAACTTGTCCCCTTTCCGTCTTTGGGTTGTAGTGAGGATGTATTGAGAAGGAAACCATGAAAACACTTTGAGGAACAAAGAATGCTTGACAGCATAAGTGATAAACCACAGAAGTACACACTAGACCGTCTGATTCCAAATCCTCCACTGGAATAAATATATAAGAGAAAGGGTTTCATTCCCAGGCATTTATTGGAAAAATATTTTAACTGTCCTTATTATATACAAGTGGACATGACATCAGAATTGTAGTATGTCAGAGCAATTTCTTCTGAAATGATTTAGAAGATGAGGACTGGATAGAGACTAGACTACATCTGCTCATCTGTTTTTTGTTGGATTTGTGTGTGGGGGTGGGGCGAGGGGGTAGGGGATGTTGTCCCAAAGGATAATTGCAATTAATAGGGATCTGATCTCTTTCCCAATTAAACTACTGATTTATGGAACAGGACAAGTACAGACCTGGACCTTAACATGGGGACTAAGAGAAATAAATGGTTTCAAGCCTGCAGCATGACAAATGGTCCGAACAAGCATGCACCCTCTGGTTATTACAACACTTTATTATGATCTATCATTAAGCAACCTAGTGTTTTATATAATGTAGAAGTTATTAACCCACCAGAAACAAGTCAAGATGCTGGGTCTTCCAACTTCCCCAGAAATTTAAATGGGAATCAATTAGGCAAACTTTTAAAATTATGCCTGAGTAACTTATATCTTCCTCCTCCTTGTTATATATTGAAAACAAACTACGAGGTTGGTCCTGGAGAGAAGAAACCTTAGAGGTAATCTAGTTGATCCCCTTTGCACAGATGAAGATACTGTAGCTGCTCAGATAATAGAAGTTGAAAACATGATGAGATCTTGACTATGCAGCTGAAACAAGTATTTGCCACATAGTAGATGCTCAATAAATGCTTGATGATAAGTCTTAGAGATGAGGAATGCCAACTGGTAGGAAAAGAAGAGGCTTGACCAGAGCCCATAGGGCTATACCTCAGGTCAGGCAATATGAGTCCTAGCCCTAGTTCTATCATTTATAGCTTATGCAAAGCATGCCATTTCCTGTACTCTGAGTTTTCTCTATTTTCATGGCAAATAATATTTTATCTTCTAGCTCTCTCAAAGTGGTAATGTTGAGTAAGTGGGAAAAGAGGTATACATGCACTTTAGAAAATGCCAACTATTCTCCTCTATAGCTTGTAAACTCCTCTTGTGGATGAACTAATAAGTTCAGACTGTCTTTGAGGGAAGACCCCAGAAGCACTGGAAATGGCTAAATGAGATATTCTACTGATGGCTGAAGTAGATGACTATTATTTCTTTCTCTTCACCTCCCCTGTTGTATGAACTTGCTTGTCTAGGTCAGGGCTGTGCAGTGGAAATGAGTGCTATTTTGATCATTAAGTCATATTTCTTACAAGACTTTCAAGATACAATGATAGGCTAAGGCACAATTTCAATTTTCTAGAAGTTCAGAACCTAAGACTCTTATAACAACACTGCCTGGAGCAAAGGGCAACAATAGTGAACCCACCAAAGAAAG
Source organism: Lontra canadensis (assembly GCF_010015895.1). NCBI lineage: Eukaryota > Metazoa > Chordata > Mammalia > Carnivora > Mustelidae > Lontra > Lontra canadensis. Next base: position 19,349,547 of record NW_022631028.1, on the reverse strand, counting down.
AGAGTGATAATCCCTTGTATTTAAAAAGCTCTCACATTTAAGAAGTGTCCTTAAGCATTTCTCTCTTTCTTTTAAGTGCTTCAGAAATCAGAGAGTCAAAATATTTTGTTTGGAAGGCCAGATATAATAGAACAATTCGTTGAGGGATGAATATTCATATTTTACCATAAAATTCAGCCAAATAACCAACTATCTTAGAGTGTTTAAAAATATGAACCAATGAATTAAAATCTTACTGACTTTCTTTAACAGTCATATACCTAACTGTCTCTGTTGTAATGGTGTAAAAGTCTCACAAAAAATAATCCATTAAATTTTTTCCCACTTGAAACCAGTCAGATAGTCACAGTTTTCCTTAAATCAATTAAAGTAGAAGTTAGGTAATTATAATGTGAACATTAGTCCAAGACAATTCCCTATAATTTTAATAGATTCAAAACACTTATTTTGTATCTTTTGTCTTTCCAGTATTAAGATATTCTCCTTGTTCCAGTTGGTCTTGCTATGATCATAACAGGATTTCGTAGTTTAGAATGCAGTCCCATGTCCAAAATCATTTCTTTATACAGAAAGGAAAATAATTCATTTGGCTATGGTATATGTGAACACTTTCCATTAGGAAAGGTTTTGCTACAGGAAGGCTTTCTGAAGACTATGTATGATTCTCAAAGTCCCATTCACTTACACCACCCATTTTTAGTGTATTTTAAAAATTAACTTATAATGTATTATTTGTTTCAGGGGTACAGATCTGTGAATCAGCAGCCTTACACAATTTAGCACTCATCATAGCACATACCCTCTCCAATGTCCATAATCTAGCCACCCTACCCCAAACCCCACCCCCAGCAGCCCTCAGTTTGTTTCCAGAGATTGAGTCTCTTATGGTTTGTCTCCCTCCCGATCCCATCTTGTTTTATTTTTCCCTCCCTTCCCCCCATGAGCCCCTGCCCTGCCTCTCAAATTCCTCTTATCAGAGACATCATATGATAATTGTCTTTCTCTGATTGACTTATTTCTCTCAGCATAATACCCTCTAGTTCCAACCACATCATTGAAAATGGCAAGATTTTATGGTTTTTTGATGGCTGCATAGTATTCCATTGTAGATATATACCACATCTTCTTTATACATTCATCTGTTGATGGACATCTAGGTTCTTTCCATAGTTTGGCTATTGTGGACATTGCTGCTATAAACATTTGGGGGCACATGCCCCTTTGGATCATTACATTTGTATCTTTAGGGTAAATAACCAGTATTGTGATTGCTGGGTCATAGGGTAGCTCTATTTTCAACTTTTTGAGGAACCTCCTACTGTTTTCCAGAGTGGCTGCACAGCTTGCATTCCCACCAACAGTGTAGAAGGGTTCTACTTTCTCCGCATCCTCACCAACACCTGTTGTTTCCTGACTGCTTAATTTTAGCCATTCTGGCTGGTGTGAGGTGGTATCTCACTGTGGTTTTGATTTCATTTACACCACCATTTTATCATGGACAGTCACCATAACTAAGTTTAGGAGATGTCCAATTTTCCCAGAATAAGCTCGAGGTGATCTAAATATCAGGACTTAAAATTTAATTCTTATTACATATATTATGTTTTATTAATGAAAACAAATGTTTGTCTTTCTCCTTTTGTTTCCCCCACTCCAAGTTTGGAAGAAATATGTTCTGTCTGATATTATCTGGAGTTTCCAACTGGCATCTTTCATAAAAGGGAGAAAGGTCTCCTTAGGGTAGTGTTTGTTAAGATGAGGTCCAAGGATTCCCTGCAGTTAAAAATGTAGATTTTTGGATTCTACCTCAGACCAACTAAATTAGAACCACTGGGGTGAGACTCAAGGACCTAAACATACAACAGACTTCCCAGGTAATTCTTAACACATACTAATGTTTGAAAACCAGCTACTGGCTTTGATTGAGCCTCATGTTACAGAGGAAGCTGATCATGGGGTGGAAGAGAACATCCTCTGAGTGGCCAGAAGAGGATGCCCAAGGAGAGTCCTGTGCTTCTATATCCTTATACAGAGGACTTCTCTTCTTTTTAGAAAAGTCTCTTTGGTTTGCTACTCACCTTCTGGTCACTTTACTGTGTAGGCTGCCATCATATGACTGGATGGATTGTCCCAGGGCTGTAGGTGCCTAACGTGTGTGTGTGTGTGTGTGTGTGTACACACACATACATATAGGAGGCATGAAGGACTGGGTACAAGAATACCAGCACTCATCTTCTCTCTGGTGTCAAAAGAGCATCCTGTTTACCAAGAATTACTTTTTTCTCAATTTTATTGAGGTTTACAAACTGAAACTTCTTCTCTTGCATGAAGAAACATGTTAAATGTGACTCTGGGCCTTCCATAGGTGGGTGAATATGGGCTGCCTAATGTGTTAAAATTCTACATTAGCTTTGTTACACTACTTTTGACTCTCACCCAACACAAATCCATCAAAACCTACTCTTTTCCATCATCACTCACCCCATGGTGAACTAGGAAAGAATTTGCCCCCCTTAGTAATGTTTTGAATTTTTCTTATTCCCAACCTAGAAAATGTGCTGCTTGATTACTCTGGTTGCCATGGCTATGGGTCTAATTTCCCTGTAGATCTGTCTTGTCTTTTGGTGTCATATGTTCCCTATAGTTTGATCTGTAAAGGAGTTTTTCAGAAATTCATCTACTAGGTGTCATGAGGAAATAACACATTAGGACATAAAAGTGGGCCATTCATAAGCTTAGTTTCAGAGAATAATCACTCTCATTCCTGATGGTATATTTAGAAAGAAAATATTGAAAAATACATCTTCCTGAATTCTCCCATTGGTTGTCTATACTTTCCTTCCTTTTTTGCCTGAATATTTTCAGTGTTTTCTCATAACCTTCATGGTCAACTTTTATCTAATGAATCTTAGTGAACCTCATAAATATTTGCCAAATGTTCTTATCTCCATTGACAGGCAAACTGGCTTCATTTTAATTTTTTCCTTTTCAATGGGGTAGTTTTTTTTTTTAATAGAATTCAGATTGTCCTAGCAGTTTTCCATATTGCCCACAATTAACAAAACATTAGCTGTTTTTATTTTTTTATTTTTATTTATTTTTTTAAACTTCAGTGCTTATGAGGTCACCTTTACTAGATAATCACATATTTATCTTATCTACTCTACTAATACATTGCCCAAACACATTAGCTATTTTTAAACTGTCATCTTTAGTCTCTTCTTACTGGGGCAGTCAAGTGGCCTAGATTGTTCCAAGGATTCCCCAGAAATTCAGTTATAAGCAATGATCATTCAGTGTTCTTTTATATTTGATGCGATCTGGCCCTAATATGTTGATGTAAAAACATCTCAGATGCTTAAGAGAATTTTTGCCTTGCGGATTCCAACCCACTATAAAAATAAAATTTAGAAGTAGCAAATAAAATGACACTGCACACATCAATCTTCCCACAACACAAAAATTTTTCAGTGATTTAGATACCTGTTTTAAAAGTCTACCATCTTTATTTTTTTGTCTCTCTTTTTGGTGGTTTACTGTAAAGAAATCACCCACAGATTTGAAAACAAGGCACAAACTGAATGTCAAATTTATGGGTAATTGGGGCTTGACATAATGTGGAAGGAGAATTTGTTCCTATCCTGGCCAGAGTGGATATGAAATTCTGGATTTCTTTTAAGGAGGTATTTCAGCAAAAGCACAATTAGAATGATTAGTGCAGTCATTTGAAAACAACAAAGATATATTTTTTTAATGTCACCTGTGTCTTTACAGATTTACCTATTCATGCACATGGGTAGAGCCAGGCTGACAGACTTATCAAACTATGAAAGGCATGTGGTATAAGGCTTTTTAATGCTTAATGAAGCATGAATCCAAATGGAACAACATGAATAAATTCATTCTTGGGATTTGTAAATAAATGCATTAAATGTCTTGAATATTTAATTCACTTGTTCCTAATAATATTTGTTGACATGGAAGATAATAAAGTATAATGACTCCTAACCTCCTAAATGGGAATAATCCCCAGGAGCTGTCGTTAATATGGAAAATTTTAGAAGATTGGGTTTCAGTGGCTAATAATAAATTCACTGCCTGTTTGAAATGGTGTTTGATGGATGTTACAACCTTCTCTTGGAAAAAAAAATTAAAAAAAAAAACAAACACAGCATTTGAATACTCCTTACACACTGTATTCATTCACTTTGTCAAATATCTTTTGCCCTTTGCGTCCACTCTGGATTTTTTAGCATCAGAATATTAATTTTAATGACAACCACAAGGATATGATAGAGAAGCTCTATTTGAGAAAATAACTGAAAAATTCTACACACTTAAAAATATCAAATGAGTTCCTCTGAATTAATTGATCAAACAGCAGAACAAATTGTTTTCCAACTCTGATTTTCTAAAACTACGATTATGAAATTCAGCAATTGGAGGTGCTTGGGTGGCTCAGTTGGTTAAGCATCTTGTTCGCCCTCTGCCCCTCACCCTGCTTGTGATCTCTCTCTCACTCTCTGTCTCTCTCTCAAATTAATTGATTAATTATAAAGAAATTCAACAATGGTATAAGCTTAGAAGTCTCCATGAGAAATAAAAATAATTGTCATTACAGAAACCAATAACTGGGTTTTCCCTTTGCCAATATAGCTTTGTAGCCAAAGGAATATATTATTACTAAGTTAAAACTGGGAGGGACCCAGACCTCCTTCACCCTCATATTTTAAATGGCAACATGGAGGTCCATTGTAGCTGACTGTAAGTTTCCTGGTGACAGAGATTTTGCAGAAACATGATTTCAGGGGGAGAAATAAGAATAAAGGAATAATTTGGCTTGTTGGATTTCTCTGAGTTCCTGCCATATCCTGAAGCTCTCTGAATCACAAAAGAAAGTAAATTACCTTAAGAGTTATTTAATTTTATTATATTTATTTGAAAATTGGATGTTTGAACAGGTGATAAATCTCGGGTTAATCAAAACTTTGCTTAACCAAAAGATCTAAGTTTAGACCATGATGGATGATAGAGAATTTCCCCTCATGCTTTGTTGTTTTGTCTAGTATCTGCTTCCAGCGGGGACTTTCTTACGTTTTCTCATTTACTAACATTTACAGTGTTATTCAGTTGTTTTGCTGGAGGGGTTTCTCTTTTTTCCTTTTTTTCAGTGTGAGGAATTGCTGACCTTTTGAGTACACAGCATTTAATGAGGTCCCCCTGCTGCTAAATGAACTGAGATTCAAATGCTGGACATTCATATGATTGGGAAGAGAATTGTACAGCGAGGCTATCTGACTGAGACCCTGAAGAAATGTATCTTTGGAAGCAACTGGAATTAGTACTACGTAAATTGCAGTGTCCTTAAATCTGGGCCTCCATTTTGCATTGTGTCAAGGTACACAGTCTCTTAATAGTCCCTGAGATGGTAGAGATGATTATATCATAGAGCAATTCTTCGCAAGTTATTTGGGAAGGTAAACAGAAATAGAGGAAAAAAAAAAACCCATATTTTGTTTGTGGTCTTTGAAATCCATAACCAGGAAATAGTCTTTGGAATCTATATCATTTTATTGCAGTGTCATAAATTTAGCTGAATTTCACATTGCTCTAAAAGTACAAACCTGCCGTAATGTTATATGTTATCACGAGGATTCAGATATACTCCAGGTCGAGTTATGGCTGCTGAAACTACCTCCGCAGAAAGTTCTTGGATATTAACTTAGAAAGAAGTATGTTCTTTTTCTTATTTTCAGAACAGAAATGGATTTCATTCTGCCTTATCCAAGGGAAAGAAAGATGTTCTCTATTTTAAAAATAGAACACAATTCACATCTTATAATATTTATCTAAGGGGATGGTTTAGTTTTTTTAGAGCTTCATACCTTTCCTAGAAGAATGAGACTAAATTGTGTCTATTGTTTCTATATATTTCTCGTAATTTTCTAGCCTGGTGGCTCTCTTAGATATTAAATGTACCAAAACCATTGGCAGATTAAAGGCAAATAAATCTTAATTTATTCAGTAAACATACTGATTGCCAAATATCTACTAATTGCTGAACTCTATAAGCAGGATCAAAGAGGGCACAGTTCCTTTCTTTAAAGAGCATGGAGTGTAGAATAACATCAGCCGATGGTGAAAACAAAGTGTGATGAATGACAAATGGAAAGCACAGGGGCTATAGAGAAGAGGTATCATACATTTTTGGTAAGAGTTGGGAAGAAAGCATCAGCAAACTCTTCCTGGATAAAATGACAACCAAGTTGGATAGTGAAAAGCAAATAGGAAGTAGTTAGCAAAAGAATGAAATATGGAGAAGGTTCAGGCAAAGGACCACCTGATAGAAAATCTACAGAAAAACATAGTGTCTCAGCAAAATTGGAGGGCCAGTTGCCTTGAGGAAAACAGGAGAGGTAGTAAGGGGCCACATCTTGATGACCTTATTTCCCTTGTTAAAGAATTTGAACTGTATTCTTGGGGCAAGGGGAAACTTCTGATAAGGTTTAGAGTGGCATCATCAAACTTGTATCTTAGGAAGATAACTCTGTTTAGAATGAATTGTAGGGGAGCAGAATGAGAGGCAGGGAGACTGCTGGAAATAAGAGATAATGGGGGGCACCTGGGTAGCTCAGTGGGCTTAAGCCTCTGCCTTCGGCTCAGGTCATGGTCTCAGGGTCCTGGGATCGAGCCCCACATCGGGCTCTCTGCTCAGCAGGGATCCTGCTTCCCCCTCTCCCTCTGCCTGCCTCTCTGTCTACTTGTGATCTCTCTCTGTCAAATAAGTAAATAAAATCTTTAAAAAGAGAGATAACTGTGGCCTGTGTTGAAATAAGAATACATAGGATGTGAGGGAAGAGTGAAATTGATACCTAGGTATAACTAGGACATCAGTGTAAACAGGAGGGCCAGAACCAATCCTACTGGAATGATGGTGGTCGTGAATCTGGAGTTTGAAATTTGAGTTTTGATTTTGAAGATACTGTATGGTATTCTTTAAGGAGAATGAAAGGACTGTTACTTGATTAGATAATGCTTGCTTGTGTGTGTGTGTGTGTATGTGTGTCTGTGTATCTTATTGTGGATGATAAGCCCTAAACCCATATGTTGTGGGCAGAAGATAGAGTAGTATAGACCCAAAATCTAGATGGTGAAAAAGCCATCTGAGAGGAGCTGGTGGAAGTTGAAAATTAAACTTTGAAGATAAAGAGCAAAGTACATAGATGTGAGGATTGCACTGGAACCCTGGTTATCTTTATTACTCCTTGGTTCCTTTGGCTGTATTTCCTAGGCAAGAAACCAAATGGGAGGCTGGTCAGGGTCCATGATTTTAGCCCAAGCACTAAAAGGTCATGGACATATGCATCATCATTGATTGGTAATGATACCATACCCACGTTAATCACTAATGTATACTAATTAGTAGGGATATAGGATCAGTAAGACTTCCTGGATGAAATGGTATCTATGTAGGGTCTTAGAAGACAAGAGCAAATGTTGCTAAAAATGGGGAAAGAGGCATTCCAGGCAGAGGAACATTTGCAAAGGACCATTTTCTTAAATAAAAGAATTTTCCCTATGTCCCTAGAAGTTATTTAACAACATATTTAAGACACCACAAACAGGATAGAACCTTCAGAAAGCAGTTCACAAGTTGTAAAAAGTTGCTGGGGAAAATCAAAGTTACTAATAAATTTGAAAAGATAATTTACATCATCTCACTCAATGGTTACCAGGAGTAGTCCAGTATAGCAATGGGGAGCATGGGCTCTGAAAATCGCCTGGCTCCAGCTTCCCATTTCATGGCTGTATGTCCTCAGGCAAGTTTTTTTTTTGTTTGTTTCTTTCTTTGTTTTGTTTTGTTTTTTAACATTTTTTGGGCCTTGATTTCCTTAGCTATGAAAGCAAGATAACATAATACTGACTTAAAGAGTCATGGCATAAAGTGCTCCGCACCTGCTCCATACATGTTAGCCATTGTTGTTAAGTTTTTTTGTTTGTTTGTTTGTTTGTTTTGTTTTTTTTTTTTTCCTGACTACATATCCATGGATCAGTTTGTTCAGAAATGCCAGGAAAGGTTTTGGAAAATATAGTTTGCTGATTCTCTAACCCCAGAATTTTTCATTCATTAAAACAAAGGTAAAATACAGAAATAATGAACTTTCAGAAAACATGAACAATTTTGGGATCTAGTACACATTGCAAATGAAGAAACTTGACCCAGAGAAATGGTTAAGTTACTTACGCAAGGTGAAACAGAAAACCAAGATGGAGGCAGATTCAAGAAACAGGTCTGCCCACAGCAAATTCTGAAAAACCCACCTCATTGCCCAGCTCATGCTATCTAAAACATTTTAAGTCAGACAAAATTATTATGTGTAGAACAGAGAGACTATATTAAAGCAGCCATAGTAAAAAAGAAATCAGTTTACATCCAGGAGAAAAAACATGAAGCCCGAAAGATTTAATCCCAAGTGGTGTAAACATAGGTATGTCTCAAATGGAGAACATTCCAAGGGGAGAGGCCAGAAGAGTAAAGTATGGAAAAAAATGTCTCACTTGAAAATTTTGAAGACATCAGACTAAGGGGACACATTCATATTTGAATGTAAGTGATCTGTCCAGGCAGTTGAGCACGATCAGGGCATTCAAGTTAAAAGGATTCACGCAGAGTTTGGATGCGCCCCACTGACAGGGACTCAAAACAGAGATGCATGCACTGTGGTGAGGGTTGAATTTAACAAAGCCTGAAGTCTTCTTCACAATTCTTTGGTGGAGAAATGGGGGAAGTGAGTCCAAAGACACTTAAACAAAATTTTGGTATTAAGAATTTATTGTTTTGAAAGTTTGATGGAATCTGGCCCATGAGAGGAAAAGAAATACCTTTTGCAATTCTCTGTGTATATCAGATTTACAGATAATTCTAGAAACAAGAGGAACCAAACAAAAGATGTCAAGATTTCATCAGTTTAGCCAATTTTAATGATTAATTACTGTGGAGTGAGAAAAGTAATCTATGAGGGAAGCACCAAATTTTGAATTTTTCAGATATGGCTTTTCATTGACATTTACAAGATATATGTGATATGTGTTAATTATTTTTTTCTAAAGGGAGAGCCTTTACCTCTGATTATGGGTTATATAAAGGTCCCATCTGAATCTGAGGACCTGTTTCAATTCATTGTGCTCAGCTTCATGGACACATGAAGGCTTAATTGCAGTCCTGCTTTGGTCCCGCATTTGATGATGGCCCTTCTGCCTGTTTGGGTGTTTCTCAGTGTGTGTGGATGGTGAAATCCTCATTCTGACCACTCCCAGGGCACCATGCCATCAGAACGGAAGCTGAAGAGCATCTTTAGTCCCCCCCCCCGCTTTTTGTTTTATTATGGAATACTTTAAATGTTCAAAAAATTGCATGAATAACAAACTTCTATGTATTCACTACCCAGATTTAATATTTCATTCTGTTTACTTTACTCCCCCCTTTTAATACTTTAAGTGAATAAAAAAATTACAGATGATTGCCCACTTTGATGAGCACTTGCCAACAATCAGAAATGAGAAGCAAAACACAGTGAAAAGAGTAACTTTTTCATCAGCAAATTCAGTTTCAATGGAGGGAAGAAAGTATACATTTTAGAGTACCTCCTATATGTTTGATACTAGGCCAAATACTTTCACATACATTCAGTGGTGTGTTGTTGAGCTGGCTTTCCAAGGAAAAAAATGAAAAACCAAAAACCCGATGTGCAGTATTTGCTGGTTTTGTAGTGTGTAAAGACAACCATTAAAACTGGTTTTGAGCCACCAACAGTTTAACAACTGGCTTGCAAAATTCCTGAATATTTAACAATGTGCTCTTGTGAGCCAGGGCAAGCTGGCTCCAGCATACACCTGCCTGTATTCATTCATTGAACAGATATTTGTGGGGACTATTGATGTGCTATTCTGAAAATAGCATCCTTTCCTGTAAAACAGCCTTTCTACCGGACTTGAATCTTGAGAGATTGAGGTAGTATTATCTTCCTTTTATGGGTGTGGAAACTGAGGCCCCAAGAAGTTAGGTGTGTATAGAGGCATCTTAATATAGAAACTTCTATTGATAACATGCCCTTATCCTTTTGGCATTTACTTTATCCATACATGCAACTCAATTTATATCTGCTCATATCCATGACTCTATATGCAGCCCACTTAAGCTTTCTCTGCCTGTAAACAGGGCAGGTAGAGGAGTTTGGGGAATGAACATGCCCTGGCAGCTGCCTTCATCCAGTTACTGATGGGAATTAGCAGATGAATCATCTCCCTCACCCTTTGAATGGCATAACCTTGAAATGCAGGTTTCATAGTGGATTCTCCAGCAGGATTAAATGCATAGGGTTTAGTTCCCCTCATTAGTGACTAACTTGAAAACGCATCCTTTTTGACTGCCTTCCCTTTCTCTCATCCCTACATCCCTACTTGGGTTTTACTCCCAGATATACTACTTGCCCTGGAATCCCTGCCTCAGGCTCTGCTTTTGGGAGAAATCCAAACTAAAATAGGTGCTTGGTCAGTCAGACTCTGGAGCTCTGCTTCCTTTTTCCACCTACTACTCTGCTTCCTAGAGCTCATTTTTTTGCCTTTATATTCCTGGGTCATGCTAAAATGCCAAGACCTCAATGAGGGTGACAGCCCTAAAAGAGCTGTCTTCCTTCTCCCACTGAGGTTCCTAATCCATGCCCTTGAGGAAGAACCAACTTCACCAGGACACTGTAGCTGAATACCACATTTATTCCTGGTCCAAACATGTATCCTGAGTCTGGCTATCTTAACTGCTGGACTGAGCAGGCCTGGAAAACAAAGAGGTATGATTAAAGATATAATTTATTTCTCACCTGTAATTCCAGACCTTGGAGTCACCTTGAGGACCCTGTATGTGCCTATGCTAACCATCTTCCCACCCCTTTCCAGTGAGCTCTCCCAGCCCCACTCAGAAATCTAGAGCCAAAAGTCCCTTCTAAACAGAAGGCCCTCCAGGTGCATAATCCTTCCTTGAGTTTTACTATTTCAAAGTGGTTCTGTCATCTACTCTTGGAGCAGGACCCCTCTCACCTCTATGACACTTACTACTGTTTTAATTTCATACTATTTTTGTGCTTATTTAATATCTGTGTCCCCCCACAACAGACCGAGAGTATACCAAGGAAGATCTTTGTCTGCTTTTGTTCTCTAGGGATCTTTAACATCTAACCTGGTGTCTGACACATAGTAAATGCTGAATAAACACTTTTGAATGAGTACATAGGAGAGGGGTAAACGTGAGGAATAATTCTGCTTGTTCTGTGCTTAGGGTGAACCCAGATGCTGACTTCACCCGCGTCCTAGGTCTTCACCTCCTGTGCTCAAATATATTTGAATATTTTTTTAAAAATCAGCCTAGCTTGATATAGCCTAGCTTGCTATATCAGAGCAGGGACTCTGGAATTAAATGCCTTGGTTCAGGTCCTGGCTAAGCGATTGCTAAGCTGTGTGACCTTTGGCACCTTGCTAGACCTCTCTGTTCTTCAGTTTTCTCATTTGCAAAATGAGGACAAGAATACCTAGCTCTAAGAGTTGTTTTGAGGAGTAAAAATTTTAATGTAAATAAAGTACTTGCACCAGTAACTGGCATATAGTAAAAATAACAGGCACAAGGTTCACTCAATAGCAAGTTCTCAGTTAATTTCTAATTATCGTTACTTTTTTTTTTTTTTTAAGTGAATTGTGCATTTCCTCTAAAGAAAGCCTTTCTGTGTTTTAGGACAAGTTCTCAGCTCTGTTTCTGGTGACTTGAGCTGCATCTACCAGCCCCTTGCCTTCATCTACTGCTTATCACCTCTGTGCTTTCTAGTGTCCCTGGCTACTTTCCTTTTCCTCAAATATAGCAGAATTTTTTATGTTTCAGGGCCCTTATCCCCACTGTTTTCTCTGACTAGAACGCTTTCACATTTGCCTCTTTGAGTTGCCTCTTCCAGGAGCCAGCTCTTCCATGGAGCTTTCCTTGATCTAAAGAAGCTCAGTCCAGAGCCACTCTGTCCTGGAGCAGTAATTATCAAGCATAATCATCCAACATGGTTGTTTGATTTCTCTCTTCTACCAGAGCACCAACTCTATGAGTGTGCTGACCCTTGCACTCAGGGTTGCATGTCAGTACACATGTAGAATCAATGAACATTAAAGCATAGCATTGGGTTGCAGATTCCAAGGTCTGACCTTGGCCCCCAAGTTGCTTTCACAGGGTTCCTGTTCATTGTGCCTGCCCCACTCTGACCTCATGCTCTCAAGCCAACATCCCACCTCTAGCACTTGCCACACGTTGTGGCTACTATTCTCAATTCCTCCCAGCTTCTAGGCTCTGTCAAAATCCTGTTGGTCTCCCACTTCAAACCCTCATCACACTTATCTTAACACGACAAGGTCCTTTTATTCTCTGTGTCTTTCCATTTCCCTCTCCATCACTGTGCTCCAACCAGACTGATCTTTTGTTTCTCAAACCTGCCATGCCTGTCTCCACCACAGGCCTTTGCTATTGCTGCTCCTGCCCGCAATGCCCAACCCTGACCTCAGACCCTAGCGGGCTCTTATCTTTTAGCTCAGTGGAACCTTCCCTTACCTCTCGTGTTACATGGTACTCTGAGATAGGTGTACTAACCAATGTTGTTACCTGTTTTATTTTCTTTATAGCTCTTACCATTATTTGAAACCATCTGCAAACCTACAAACCTTCCTACCTATCTCTTGTACCAGAATATACACTTGTTAGGGCAGGAAACTTTACTGTTCCTCTTATTCATCACTGTATACCTAGTTCCTAGTATAGTGCCTGGCACATCGTGGGTTCTTAAATATGTGCTGAATGAATGAATGACAGAATGAATGAACTAGTGCCCTTGTCTGTTCTTTGGAGACACAGTGGGTCTCCCCAGAATCCCTGTTTCCTGAGTAGTGTTTGAGGCCCCCTGCCTGGCCTCTGATACTCCTGATAAAAACACGGCTACTATATTGCTAGCTCAGGGGTCCTCAGTAGGCTTTGCTCTTCTCCCTTCCTCTCCTTTCCTAGATGATGTCCTGCTGTGAATCTCTCTCTCTAACCTCCTGAGACAACAATTTCAGAAGACAGCCAATGTGGCTTTACATGGTGGCAAATCCAGGTTTAAATCCATCATCTTCTACTTGTGAACTCAGGCCTTGACCAAGTCACCTTTCCTCTCTGAGCCAGAGCTTTCTTAACTATGAATAGATACTCTAGAGAGAAACAGCAAGTATCATCGTTTCAGAGGTTCACTGGGAAAATTACATGAGATAATACACCAAAAGAGTCTGGCACAACAGTAAACTGTACCCTAACAGTTGGACATTTTGACAGTCAGCTACACTTTCAATTTGGCTTGTCTTCAAGTCCTGGCATCTTTTCTTCCATGAATTTTCACCCTCCTGACACCTCAGACTTGTCAGACAAGCCCCTGTGCTTGGACTGACCAGTGAATTAATGATCATGTGTCATTTTGAGTGACAGCCTTGCAGTTCTTCAGAAATTGTTGAATGTGACCCAAACAAAGAAGCAACTGGATTGTAGGACTTAGAGCTATAGCTCTACATGTTGCCTCATTAAAGCAGAATTCTCTTACACAGTCTCCCTGGGGGGAAAGTGGGGTCAGATTCTGACCCATCACCATCACAGATGGCTGATACCTCATAGCACAAACCCCATCTCCGGTGATACATGTAGAGAAATGTTCTGATTAGATAATAGTATTAACTTTCTAAAAACCCATACAGGGAAAAATAATCTATTCAAACCTAATGGACAAGGTCAAATAGTAAGCATGGGTCTATTTACTTAGCAAGCAGACCACAAAGAAGATAAGACATTTTAAGACCTAGTAGCAGGCTTTTCTAGAACTGAATATGGAGACATACTCACCTGGGAAATGGGCTTCGCTTGCTCCTTTAGAGATGTGCTAGCGAATCCTATGTCCCAGACCCTCCCACCTTTTGGTCTTGATATAAGTAAAACCAGGTATTCAGGGAGGAGTCAAGATGGCGGAGAAGTAGCAGCTGAGACTACTTCAGGTTGCGGGAGATCAGCTAGATAGCTTACCTAAAGATTGCAAACACCTACAAATCCAACAGGAGACCGAAGAGAAGAAGAACAGCAATTCAAGAAACAGAAAATCAACCACTTTCTGAAAGGTAGGACTGGCGGAGAAGTGAATCCAAAGCGACGGGAAGATAGACCGCGGGGGGAGGGGCCGGCTCCCGACAAGCGGCGGAGCAACGGAGCACAAAATCAGGACTTTTAAAAGTCTGTTCCGCTGAGGGACATTGCTCCAGAGGCTTAACTGGGGTGAAGCCCACGCGGGGCCAGTGTGGCCTCAGGTCCCGCAGGGTCACAGAAAGGATCGGGGTGTCTGAGTGTCGCAGAGCTTGCAGGTATTAGAACGGGGAAGCCGGCTACAGAGACGGAGCCGAGGAGTGAGCTCAGAGCTCGGGCTTACCTTGAACCGGTCGCAGGCTCGGTTGGCTCGGAGCGCGGCCGGAGCCCAGGCAGACGGGAGTAATTGGGCGCTGTTCTCTGAGGGCGCACTGAGGAGTGGGGCCCCGGGCTCTCGGCTCCTCTGGGCCGGAGACTGGGCGGCCGCCATCTTTATTCCCGTCCTCCGGACTCTACGGGAAGCGCTCAGGGAACAAAAGCTCCCGAAAGCAAACCCGAGCGGATTACTCAGCCCGGCCCCTGGTGAGGGTGGTGCAACTCCGCCTGGGGCAAAGACACTTGAGAATCACTACAACAGGCCCCTCCCCCAGAAGATCAACAAGAAACCCAGCCAGGACCAAGTTCACTTACGAGGAGTACAGTTTCAATACCAAGGAGAGCCGCGGAATTCCAGAGGAGGAGAAAGCAAAGCACGGAACTCATGGCTTTCTCCCCATGATTCTTTAGTCTTGCAGTTAATTTAATTTTTTTTTTCAATTTTTTTTCTCTTCTTCTGCTAATTTTTTTTAACTTTTACCCTTTTCTTTTTTAAAGTTTTTTAACTAGTTTATCTAATATATATATATATTTTTCCTTTTTATATTTTTTTCATTATTGGTTTTCTTTTTTTATTTGTTTCTTTTTTCTTTTTTCTTTTTTTTTTTTTTTTCTTTCTGAACCTCTTTTTATCCCCTTCCCCCGCCCCCTCAAGATTTGGGATCTCTTCTGATTTGGCTAAAGCATAGTTTCCTGGGGTTGTTGCCACCCTTTCAGTATTTTATTTACTCCTTCATATACTCTTATCTGGACAAAATGACAAGGCGGAAAAATTCACCACAAAAAAAAGAACAAGAGGCAGTACCAAAGGCTAGGGACCTAATCAATACAGACATTGGTAATATGTCAGATCTAGAGTTCAGAATGACGATTCTCAAGGTCCTAGCTGGGATCGAAAAAGGCATGGAAGATATTAGAGAAACACTCTCGGGAGATATAAAAGCCCTTTCTGGAGAAATAAAAGAACTAAAATCTAATCAAGTTGAAATCAAAAAAGCTATTAATGAGGTGCAATCAAAAATGGAGGCTCTCACTGCTAGGATAAATGAGGCAGAAGAAAGAATTAGCGATATAGAAGACCAAATGACAGAGAATAAAGAAGCTGAGCAAAAGAGGGACAAACAGCTACTGGACCACGAGGGCAGAATTCGAGAGATAAGTGACACCATAAGACGACACAACATTAGAATAATTGGGATTCCAGAAGAAGAAGAAAGAGAGAGGGGAGCAGAAGGTTTATTGGAGAGAATTATTGGAGAGAATTTCCCCAATATGGCAAAGGGAACAAGCATCAAAATCCAGGAGGTTCAGAGAACCCCCCTCAAAATCAATAAGAATAGGTCCACACCCCGTCACCTAATAGTAAAATTTACAAGTCTTAGTGACAAAGAGAAAATCCTGAAAGCAGCCCGGGAGAAGAAGTCTGTAACATACAATGGTAAAAATATTAGATTGGCAGCAGACTTATCCACAGAGACCTGGCAGGCCAGAAAGAGCTGGCATGATATATTCAGAGTACTAAACGAGAAAAACATGCAGCCAAGAATACTATATCCAGCTAGGCTATCATTGAAAATAGAAGGAGAGATTAAAAGCTTCCAGGACAAACAAAAACTGAAAGAATTTGCAAACACCAAACCAGCTCTACAGGAAATATTGAAAGGGGTCCTCTAAGCAAAGAGAGACCCTAAAAGTAGTAGATCAGAAAGGAACAGAAACAATATACAATAGCAGTCACCTTACAGGCAATACAATGGCACTAAATTCATATCTCTCAATAGTTACCCTGAATGTTAATGGGCTAAATGCCCCAATCAAAAGACACAGGGTATCAGAATGGATAAAAAAACAAAACCCATCTATATGTTGCCTACAAGAAACTCATTTTAAACCCGTAGACACCTCCAGATTTAAAGTGAGGGGGTGGAAAAGAATTTACCATGCTAATGGACATCAGAAGAAAGCAGGAGTGGCAATCCTTCTATCAGATCACTTAGATTTTAAACCAAAGACTATAATAAGAGATGAAGAAGGACACTATATAATACTCAAAGGATCTGTCCAACAAGAAGATCTAACAATTGTAAATATCTATGCCCCTAACGTGGGAGCAGCCAACTATATAAACCAATTAATAACAAAATCAAAGAAACACATCGACAATCATACAATAATAGTAGGGGACTTTAACACTCCCCTCACTGAAATGGACAGATCATCCAAGCAAAAGATCAACAAGGAAATAAAGGCCTTAAATGACACACTGGACCAGATGGACATCACAGATATATTCAGAACATTTCATCCCAAAGCAACAGAATACACATTCTTCTCTAGTGCACATGGAACATTCTCCAGAATAGATCACATCCTTGGTTCTAAATCAGGTCTCAACCAGTATCAAAAGATTGGGATCATTCCCTGCATATTTTCAGACCACAATGCCCTGAAGCTAGAACTCAATCACAAGAGGAAATTTGGAAAGAACCCAAATACATGGCGACTAAACAGCATCCTTCTAAAGAATGAATGGGTCAACCAGGAAATTAAAGAAGAATTGAAAAAATTCATGGAAACAAATGATAATGAAAATACATCAGTTCAAAATCTGTGGGACACAACAAAGGCAGTCCTGAGAGGAAAATATATAGCAGTACAAGCCTTTCTCAAGAAACAAGAAAGGTCTCAGGTACACAACCTAACCCTACACCTAAAGGAGCTGGAGAAAGAACAAGAAAGAAACCCTAAACCCAGCAGGAGAAGAGAAATCATAAAGATCAGAGCAGAAATCAATGAAATAGAAACCAAAAAAACAATAGAACAAATCAACGAAACTAGGAGCTGGTTCTTTGAAAGAATTAATAAGATTGATAAACCCCTGGCCAGACTTATCAAAAAGAAAAGAGAAAGGACCCAAATAAATAAAATCATGAATGAAAGAGGAGAGATCACAACTAACACCAAAGAAATACAGACAATTATAAGAACATATTATGAGCAACTCTATGCCAACAAATTTGACAATCTGGAAGAAATGGATGCATTCCTAGAGACATATAAACTACCACAACTGAACCAGGAAGAAACAGAAAGCCTGAACAGACCCATAACCAGTAAGGAGATTGAAACAGTCATCAAAAATCTCCAAACAAACAAAAGCCCAGGGCCAGATGGCTTCCCAGGGGAATTCTACCAAACATTTAAAGAACTAATTCCTATTCTCCTGAGACTGTTCCAAAAAATAGAAATGGAAGGAAAACTTCCAAACTCATTTTATGAGGCCAGCATCACCTTGATCCCCAAACCAGAAAAGGATCCCATCAAAAAAGAGAACTACAGACCAATATCCTTGATGAACACAGATGCAAAAATTCTCACCAAAATACTAGCCAATAGGATTCAACAGTACATTAAAAGGATTATTCACCATGACCAAGTGGGATTTATTCCAGGGCTGCAAGGTTGGTTCAACATCCGCAAATCATCAATGTGATAAAACACATTAATAAAAGAAAGAACAGGAACCATATGATACTCTCAGTAGATGCTGAAAAAGCATTTGACAAAGTACAGCATCCCTTCCTGATCAAAACTCTTCAAAGTGTAGGGATAGAGGGCACATACCTCAATATTATCAAAGCCATCTATGAAAAACCCATCGCAAATATCATTCTCAATGGAGAAAAACTGAAAGCTTTTCCGCTAAGGTCAGGAACACGGCAGGGATGTCCGTTATCACCACTGCTATTCAACATAGTACTAGAAGTCCTAGCCTCAGCAATCAGACAACAAAAGGAAATTAAAGGCATCCAAATCGGCAAAGAAGAAGTCAAACTATCACTCTTCGCAGATGATATGATACTCTATGTGGAAAACCCAAAAAACTCCACTCCAAAACTGCTAGAACTTGTACAGGAATTCAGTAACGTGTCAGGATATAAAATCAATGCACAGAAATCAGTCGCATTTCTCTACACCAACAACAAGACAGAAGAAAGAGAAATTAAGGAGTCCATCCCATTTACAATTGCACCCAAAACTATAAGATACCTGGGAATAAACCTAACCAAAGAGACTAAGAATCTATACACAGAAAACTATAAAGTACTCATGAAAGAAATTGAGGAAGACACAAAGAAATGGAAAAATGTTCCATGCTCCTGGATTGGAAGAATAAATATTGTGAAAATGTCTATGCTACCTAAAGCAATCTACACATTTAATGCAATTCCTATCAAAGTACCATCCATTTTTTTCAAAGAAATGGAACAAATAATCCTAAAATTTATATGGAACCAGAAAAGACCGCGAATAGCCAAAGGAATATTGAAAAAGAAAGCCAAAGTTGGTGGCATCACAATTCCGGACTTCAAGCTCTATTACAAAGCTGTCATCATCAAGACAGCATGGTACTGGCACAAAAACAGACACATAGACCAATGGAACAGAATAGAGAGCCCAGAAATAGACCCTCAACTCTATGGTCAACTAATCTTCGACAAAGCAGGAAAGAATGTCCAATGGAAAAAAGACAGCCTCTTCAATAAATGGTGTTGGGAAAATTGGATAGCCACATGCAGAAAAATGAAATTGGATCATTTCCTTACACCACATACGAAAATAGACTCAAAATGGATGAAGGACCTCAATGTGAGAAAGGAATCCATCAAAATCCTTGAGGAGAACACCAGCAGCAACCTCTTCGACCTCAGCCGCAGCAACATCTTCCTAGGAACATCGCCAAAGGCAAGGGAAGCAAGGGCAAAAATGAACTATTGGGATTTCATCAAGATCAAAAGCTTTTGCACAGCAAAGGAAACAGTTAACAAAACCAAAAGACAACTGACAGAATGGGAGAAGATATTTGCAAATGACATATCAGATAAAGGGTTGGTGTCCAGAATCTATAAAGAACTTAGCAAACTCAACACCCAAAGAACAAATAATCCAATCAAGAAATGGGCAGAAGACATGAATAGACATTTCTGCAAAGAAGACATCCAGATGGCCAACAGACACATGAAAAAGTGCTCCATATCACTCGGCATCAGGGAAATACAAATCAAAACCACAATGAGATACCACCTCACACCAGTCAGAATGGCTAAAATTAACAAGTCCGGAAATGACAGATGCTGGCGAGGATGCGGAGAAAAGGGAACCCTCCTACACTGTTGGTGGGAATGCAAGCTGGTGCAACCACTCTGGAAAACAGCATGGAGGTTCCTCAAAATGTTGAAAATAGAACTACCCTATGACCCAGCAATTGCACTGCTGGGTATTTACCCTAAAGATACAAACGTAGTGATCCGAAGGGGCACATGCACCCGAATGTTTATAGCAGCAATGTCTACAATAGCCAAACTATGGAAAGAACCTAGATGTCCATCAACAGACGAATGGATAAAGAAGATGTGGTATATATACACAATGGAATACTATGCAGCCATCAAAAGAAATGAAATCTTGCCATTTGCGACGACGTGGATGGAACTAGAGGGTATCATGCTTAGCGAAATAAGTCAATCAGAGAAAGACAACTATCATATGATCTCCCTGATATGAGGGAGAGGAGATGCAACATGGGGGGTTAATGGGGTAGGAGAAGAGTAAATGAAACAAGTTGGGATTGGGAGGGAAACAAACCATAAGTGACTCTTAATCTCACAAAACAAACTGAGGGTTGCTGGGGGGAGGGGGTTTGGGAGAGGGGGGGTGGGGTTATGGACATTGGGGAGGGTATGTGCTATGGTGGGTGCTGTGAAGTGTGTAAACCTGGAGATTCACAGACCTGTACCCCTGGGGAAAAAATAAATATATGTTTATAAAAAAAAAGATTAAAAAAAAAAAAAAAAAAAAAAAAACCAGGTATTCAATAGCTCTAGGTCCTTGCCTCTCTGATATCAACTGTCATCACTCACATTTCAGCCCTCACACAGTTCAAAATGAATTTCTCACCACTTGCTTTTCTAGCAAGACCTGGATATAAGTTAGAAAGCCCTCTCAGGGGGCGCCTGGGTGGCTCAGTGGGTTAAAGTCTCTGCCTTCTGCTCAGGTCATGATCCTGGGGTTCTGGGATCGAGCCCCACATTGGGCTCTCTGCTCAGCAGGGAACCTGCTTCTCTTCCTCTCTTTCTCTGCCTGCCTCTCTGCCTACTTGTGATCTCTATCTGTCAAATAAATAAATAAAATCTTTAAAAAAAAAGAAAGAAAGCCCTCTCAGAAAATGAAAGCAAGTATGGGAAAACAAAATAATAAAATGCCCAGACATAGTCATTAGGACTTGTGGAGGACAGTAAGTGGTTATTGCTTAGTGCATCTCTCTAGATTCATTAAGTTTGAATATAAACCAGTGACGTTAAGTAAGCTATTGCTTAGGAACCAACAATGACTCACCTTCAAAGCAAGCTAAAATCTTTGGAGGAACTTGTGAGTATTTAGTAAAGCCATTTACCTGTCGTTGGCCTCTCTCTAATTCCTTGGTTATGAAGTGATGTCTTTCCAAACATCCCATGAAAAGAAATTAGAAAGAGACAACGATGCACTGTATCACTAGTAAATAAATAATACACGTTCTGGAAACACAACTTCATTGAGAATATCACTGGCGCATGCTAATTACTTTATTATGGATGAAAAGCTTTATGATTAAATATGTAGGATCATCCTAAGTCATCATTAAATGTGAAAGTCCTTTTCTCCCTTTAATGACTTAAAGAAATTCCCTAGAATGATGGAAAACCTTGTTTGTGGCAAGAACTCCAACCAAATGCATAATCTTAAAAAGAAGTATTTAAATTTTGTGTTTAAAGATGGATTATTACAAATATTTCATTTTGTTTAGAGGTAATCTTGGTGGAAAGGCCTTCTCAAAAATCCTAACTTTCACAATTATATTGGTTATTTTCTTGTGGATTTCCTAAGCCTTACAGATACACACATGTAAAAACGTTATATTAGTTATCTGTGGGTATTAAACAAATTAACTCCCAAAATCAGCGACTTAAGGCAACCTACATTTATTATCTCATAATTCCTACGGGTCAGAACCCTGGGCATGACTTCACAGAGTCCTCCGAGTTCCTAACAAGACTTTAATCAAGGTACTGGATGAAATTGCTGTCTTATCTTAACCTCTTGACTCTGGGTGGATCTGTTTCCAAGCTCACTGAAGTGATTGTCACCAGGATTCCATTCTGCAAGGACTGTTGGACTGAAGGCTTAGTTCCTCACTGGCCGTTGGGCAGAAGACTCTCTTGATTTTCTGCCACATGGGCCTCTCCACCAGGTAGCTTGCAACATGGTGGCTTGTATCATTAGAGAGAGCAAGCAAGATGGCAAGACAGGGTGTATAAGCAAGATGGAGGATATAGTCTTTTGTTAACTGATCTTGTGACATCCATCACTTTTGCTATATTCTATTTGTTAGAGGCAAATAACTGAGTCCATCTACATACAAAGGGGAGGGGTTTCCCAAGGGCATGAACACCAGGTTCCAGAGCTCACTGATGGCCATCGTGGAAATTGCCTGCCACAAGTGCGAAGGACAAAAATCTAAAATGATTATGAATCTACAATTAGTCTCTAGACACAAAGCAATAACACTGAACCATATAGTGAAAGACCATACATTTCAGTGTTTTAATACACAGACCTAGATAACACACTGCAGTTCAAATTCTGACTCTGCAATGCCCTAATTGTAGGAATTTGGGCAAGATCTACAATCTCTGTCTATAAAGTGGAGATAATTCCTACCTTACAAGGTAGGACAGTATAAATTTTTCAGTATGTTGCTTACTATATAGTAAATAGTATTAGTACTAGTCAAAGTATTTTGTGTGACTTATGTAGATCAAATTTTGTTTTTGCCTTTTTTGCCATTGACTTGGTAATTGTATGAACTAGGACAAGTCCCTTTATCTCATTGTGTCTGTTTTGGTTTAGAATGCATTTTGCTACAAGTAACAGAAAAACTATAATGGCTCAAAAAAAGAGAAAAGATTATCTTAAAAAACTAGACATCTGGGAAGAAAAACTGGAGTTGATAAAGTGGACTATTTTGGGGGAATGAAATTTGCTCTTTTCATTTTTCCCTATTTGAGCTGTAGGCCTTTGTGCTCATGCTTGTTGCTTCAGGTTGTAGGACAGTTACTTCATCTCCATTCTTATCACCATGTTTCAGCAGGAAGAAGGAAAAGGGAATTCCCAAGCTAATGGTAAGGTGAAGTGATAGAATGACAGGTATACAGCAGTCCCGGAGAGTGACCAGTCCTAGTTTAAGAATGACAGGAGGAAGTCTCAAAAATTTTCCAAAAAAAAGTTAAAACAGACAGGCTACCTGATTTGATTAAAGTATATTGAGAGGAGATGTATATTAGAAGATGAAGCAATGGCTTAACTAATAGGAAGCTTGGAAGCTAGATGGGCAACAAAAAGAAAAAAAAGTGAAGCAATAATTAATTCCAGAGAAAGCAAAAAGTTATATCAGGAAGACAGGTTAAAACATAAAATGCTACAAGGTTTAACTATGAACATTATTTACATAGCTATGCCACTGAATATTGGTTTAATATCTAAGAAGTAAAATATAAATATTTCAGAATAATAGGGGGAGAGTAACTGTGTGTGTGTGTGTGTGTGTGTGGTATGTGCATGTGGTGTGTGCTTTGTGGGGGTCATGTAAGAGAGCTTCATTTTTTAAAAAATATTAAGCCAACAAATAATAGAAAAAAACTGTAAAATTAACAGATAAACATGTCATGTAGAAATGTGGAGGTAAATCTTGGAAGTTGCTAATAGTTTTGTCTAGGGAGTGGGCATCAGAGGTAAGAAGAGTTGAGTAGAGAATATTTATTCACTGTAGCTGCATCCCTACTATAAGCAGAAAAAAACAGTCCATAAAGCCTGATACAAATAGAAGTGGCAAGTGAATAGAATTGAAAAACTAGCTATGCTTTACTTTTTGTAGTCTTGTCATGAAAGGATGAAAGTCATGTTTCCTTCCTTCCTTCTAAGGGCATCCCAGGAGAACGTTAAATTAAGTATTTGGTTCCCTGAGAAAGGGAGAACTAAAAGAAGTTCAGCCTCATTTTAAGGAGATATTCAGAGTTTCTAAGACTAGGGCAGGAAAATAAGGGGGCCAGTCCTGAGACTGATGTAGCCTGGTGTCCCACCCTCATGTAACATCCAAGGACAATATAGGTCCTCAAATGTAGGGGCTGACTATAAACTCTGTGGCATTAAAAGTTCAGTAGTTAATTTAAACATAAAGGTTAGATGGTTGGGGGAATTTGAGACCTACAACTTTGAATGAACCAAATGGCCTCAATGAGCAAACACTTCACTGAAGGCCAAAAGCCCTTCCCCAAATTTCTTACATTAAATCAATCTCTTTGGGAATTCTGTATCACTTAGGAGGGGCAGGGAGACCCTCTGATTATCATTATTGGATACCTTGTCAACCTTAGCAAGTGGTATTTCAAATTGGGTTTAGATATTTTTGACAGTGTCTTTAATGTGAAATTTCTTGTTACAGAGAATATTCCATTTCACTATCTCAGAGAAGCAAATATCAATCCAGAAGTAAATAGGTAAGAGGAATAGAGAAACAGAACCAAATATTAGTTATATAGGGATAGAGCTCATGTCATTCGTGGCTGTCAGCCTTGATACATTTCTTAAATGAATGAAATACTATTTGTGACACTGAGTCCCAAAGGAGAGGACTCTTCCTATAGCCCAATAAGCAGTAGCTATGTTGAAAGGGTTAAAAAGATACTAAAATGTCAGTAGAATAAAATGTTGGCCAGAATTTGGTGAATCAGTGAGTAGGAGGGGTCCGGAGGTAGGCTCAGGATTGAAGTTACTCTGTGCCCATCTTCGACATTTCTACCTTCTTCCCATGTCCTACATACAGAATAACTCCTATTTGGCATGACAAAAGATGGAAGTTGGACTTACTTCTGAAGATTCCATCACTCAATCTTGTCCAGCCTCATTCCAAGTAATACAAACACTGGGCATCTGGTAGATCATCAGTGACAAACAATATAAGATCTACCACCTAGTGGTACATGCTGGGCTGCAATGTGTCTGTTTCAAATTCAGTATGAAAGTTTATGTAGAAACCTATCTACTCTGGAGAAGACTGGAGAAAGTTTGTGCAACTTCCTAGTGCATTCTGTTACTCCTCCCAGTCAATAAGGGTTATGAAAGTCAATTATTTTATTTCTTGTGGACAATACAGATATTATAGTTATTAAGATCAGAACCCTGGAATAAACTACATTCAGATCTGAGATGTACCACGAATGATCTATATAGCCTTGGGCATATCATCAAAGTTTTCTGAATCTCACTTTCTACATCTGTGAAATGGAGATAAAATGGTATCTAAAACACATAGCATACTAAATTCATAAGCAGTGTTTATACTATTAGTATTCTTCTTCATATGAACTTTTGTCTTTTGTCTCTTACCTGTTAGGGGATGGATGTTGGTTCAGTCCTCCTTTTCACTTTGTCTTTGAAACCCAGTTTTTAGGAGAGGGATCGTTTGCACAAAAATAGGGTGGAATAAAAAAGAAAAAAAAAGTTGTAAAGCCCTAAGTTATTTGCTAAGTGAAAAAAATGGAATGTTTCTAGAACCTTTCTCCATCTAAATATGGTTCCATCACTGCAACACTAGACGCGCAGTTCCCTGTGGCTTTTGTCCACACCTCTTGGCTATAATGGGTTATTGACTCAAGCTTAATTTGGCTTCCAGGATATGGTTTCTGTATGTGATGTACAGTCTGCAAGAAACATAGGGCCAGTTTTGTTTTAGGAAATGAAGATTAATAACCAGCAGCTGGCTCATTAATAACCTTGGGTGTGTGGGACAAAAACAAATTTTTAGATAAATTTGTAATCCCATAAATATTGGTGAAGCAGTAAACTTCTGACTCTAAATTAGTTAAGTTTCTAAGGCTATAAAACACTTTTACTGCTGACTTCCTTTTCTAAAATATCCATCTGGGACTTTCAAAGAATAATGTCTACCATCTTCTTTTAAACCAATCTTATTTTTATAGTATTTGTAGAGTAAGAGCTTATATTAATATTCTACTTCTTCTTCCTTGAAGGATCAACATAACCTGGTAACTACTGAGGAGGCACTATCTAATATGAACACATGTTTGTCCCGTGTAGTTACCCTTTCTCAAGTCTGGGTAGTCTCCTGGGGTAGAATATTTTCACTTTGCATTTTCAGTTTGATTTTCTTTTCTGTGTTCAGATCTGGTTTTAGTCTCGGGACATTACCTTTTCTGTACTTGAGAATCAGAAATAATTGCTTTTGCCTAGTGCTTTATAGTTTATAAATTATTTTCCTGTCTTTTGTTTTTTGACCTCAAACCACTCTTTACAATAGGTATTATTAGCCCTTGATGAGGAAAACAAGATTTAAAGGTATTAAGCTCACTTTGCTAAAAATTAACACTAACAGGAAGTGGTAAAGCTGTAAGATCTTGGGTTCCAAATTTCATGATCTGCTCATTCTGATAGAGAAGGGAAGACTTTGGGTAACAAAGATGACCTCTGTACACTAACAGGTGTGCTATGGGCTGTTGCTCAGAGATAGTGGCTCTCATTATCCCTTCTCTCTGTACCATGTATTTTTTCATGAGAACACTTACTAGTCTCTCTTACCCTCCTCCTGCTGCCCTCTAGAAGCAATTTTTATCAACTGTTTTCTATGTTTGAGTGCCCCCCCCACCCCAAACAGACCCCAACCGAAGATTTGGGTGCAAGTTGTTTATTTGACAGATGATTCCTAGGTAACACAATGAGGAAATGAGGAGGCAAGATGGGAAAGGAAGGAAAATCAGTAATGGCTGTTCCAGTGAGTGAGTTTCTACTGTGATATTCTATTAGATATACTTTTTAAAGATTTTATTTATTTATTGGAGAGAGAGAACACAAGACACCATTAGCAGGAGGAGGGAGAGGGGCAAGGGGAGAGGAAGAAGCAGATTTCCTGCTGAGCCTGGAGCCTGACTCAGGGCTCAATCCCAGGACCTTGGGATCATGACCTGAGCCAAAGGCAGACACCACATTTGCTTTATCCACAAAAGGAATTTGTTGGATCTTGTAAGAGGAAAGTCCAGATGAAGGCCTGTTTCAGGTGTTAAATGACGTGGGGGTTCATGAGTCCAGTTGCCTTCATTTCCTCTGTACAGTTGCTCTTTTTTCAAATAGGCTCTTTCCGCATAGTCAAAAGTGACTGCCAGCGGCAGCTGGTTCTTTATTCTAGGTTCAAACCCAGTGGAAGAATGAATGTTTTATTTAGAAGGCCTGGCAAAAGTTCTAAACTTCATTCTTCCTGAACGGCTGTACATTACATGCCCACTCTTGAACCAATCCCTATAGCCCAGGGTATGCAACATAGCAGTTGTCTTAGATTTACATCATATGTCACACTGCAAATCCAGATTCTATGGGCTTAAGCTGGAGAGAAGTATATTCCCAAATGGAAGTTAAGGCTGTACCCTGCAGAAGGGATAATGGATGTAGAGATGCCAAGGAATAAATATTCAGTGCAATCATCCAGGAGAATTAGATGTCAGTATTTATCTCTAAGTGCCATTTCTGGGAAGAGTTTTAGATGTCAAGGAGCACAAGTGGGATGTGGGTGTAATGGATAATATTCACTAAGATAACTCACAGGATGGTGAACCCTGATCCCTGCTTGTGTTACTGGGTTTTCCCGGCCAGTCTGTGGTGTAATATACAAGTTCAGGAAATCTCTTACTTAGTCTGCACCTATGCAATTCAGACACGATTCAGAGAGAATTCCCTGAGCACATACTATGTGCAAGGCTTATGTTCTCTGCCATTTTCCCACTAGTAAGTGCTCTATCCCTAAGTTTCTCTTCCTTCATTCTCTGTTCTGGGTGAATCATGTTGTGCTCTGCAGTCTTTACCAGCACCAAGGGAACACTGGCAAATAATGCAACATTTTTCATTTCTATACTCACCCATCCTTTCATCAGTCCAGCTAGCCAGTCAATCATCATTGATTGAATGCCTTCATGTGTGCCACGAAGGAAGCTAAAACTAATCAGAACAAAAATTTTGACATCAAGGAGCTGGAAATCTAGAAGGGGATATATTAAGTAAGATAAGACACAAAAATGTATAAAAATATCTGTAATGTGAGCCAGAAATTGACCACTGTCATTAGTCATAAATAAAAAAATTCTCACTTGGTTCAAAGAAAGAAAGGACACATTTTCTGACTCAAGATGGTCGATGAAAGAGGGGGAATATTTTAAAATTATTGTTTGCATTTTGGAATACTTGAAATACTTGGCATGATGAACATTCGTATTCCAGTAAGTTCAGCATATCCATTTAAAATGGCAACTCTTGGAATTCAGATTATTCCAAATTATGGCAAATGTTTTAACCCTATCACAAGATGCCTGGGTGGCTCAGTGGGTTAAGCCTCTGCCTTTGGCTCAGGTCATGATCCCGGGGTCCTGAGATCGAGCCCCACATTGGGCTCTCTGCTCAGCAGGGAGCCTGCTTCTCCCTCTCTCTCTCTCTGCCTGCCTCTCTGTCTACTTGTGATCTCTCTGTCTGTGAAATAAATAAAATCTTTTTTTTAAACCCATTCTCAAGGAATGTGATTTTTCTGTTTTACAGAAGTGAAAATATCTAATTTAGTTCCTACTTTTGCCTAATGTAGTCCTTGTAGGACAAATACCAGTATTTATTCTCTAGCAAAGACTTCATGCATTGCATGTGAATGAGTCAGTAGAACAATATAGCCCATGGGACTCTGCTAACGTGTCCATTCTGGAATAAATTAAGCACAACACTAAGGTAAAGATAAGATTAGATTTTATGATAAGGACTTAAGAGCCAGAAAGTTGAAAATTAAGACACATCAGATCAAGAGACCATACACCCTTTTGCAGCAGGGACTGTGGCTTATTCCTTAATATACCTTACCCCACTCTGGGTTCAAGGCCTGGCACATTAGTAGGTGTTCAGTAAAGGCATTTTGAGTTAATTCCTTGTCCATCTTTGGGAAACCACCATTAATGAAGAATCATTTGTACCACCAACAACCCCTACCCTTCTATAAACTTTGGAAGGCAGGGGCCATGTCTGCTTGCTCTGTGCATCAAGGCTCCTATGTGCAATTTGGCACACATAGAGGATACGAATTGTAGAACTGAAATGTCAAGGATAACTTTCAACATTTTCTAACATTCCCTAAGAACTAGAAGGTAATCTTGATCATTTAGGCTATTAGCATTTTCAATTCTGTCTCTCAAATGAATACTCTTCAAGTGAGCCTCAGTTTTCCTGAACCATAAAATTACAAGGTGGGCAGAGGAAGATAATATCTTTCAACTTCATAAGACAGTTGTACAGGCGGCATAAGTTACCACGTGGAAGTGACTAGCAGAGGGCTCGGCACATGGTGGGAGTTCAACAAATGAAAGCTGAATCTACAAACGTGAGCAAGTCTTATTTTCATGTCTAGCTTCTACCTGTGAATCACATGATTCAACAATACAAAGCCGGTGACTTTGAAACTCGTTTTTAGTTTCTCTACCTTAAGCTGCTGCTGGTTTCATAGCAGCAGAGAATTGGACTAGCAGGGAATTTGATTCTATGCAGGAAGTCAGTGTGAGAAACACCTGGATAAGGTTGGATGTTTTGGGGTCAAAAAAGGTGATGATCAAAGATGTTGGTGGTGCCCCAGTCCAGATCCCCTTTGTCCTAGTGGTACATCCTTTCCTCACTGCAGGGAAGTTTGGCTCCTGACAGTCCACAGCTGTATCCTTTGCTGGAGAATCTCCCTTGACAGACAGAACTGCTTCACATGGAAATGCCTGGGACATCACATCCCTTCCACCTCCCCCCAGCCAGCGACAGATGTAGGGATACAAAAGATCCTTTTGCTCAAGTGAAGATGACCCTGTGATGTCATTAACACCTCAGAGCTGCCCAGAGGATAGGGCTGGGGCTGGACTGTAGCTGAAACCTCACCTCTCTTGGCCTTCTCCTTGCTGTATTTTGTTTTCCTTCTCAAGGAGCATCCTGATTTCAGACTCTTTTTCTAGGGATGCCAACCTAATTCAGAGATAACCTGAAGACAGAACAAAGAGATACAATGCCTTATGTGTGGTGTTAAGTGAAATGCAATGTTCTGTTAATAATGGCAGCTGATGTACATACTTCACAGCGAGCATGTTTTTCACATGACAACTTCCCCTCAAAATAGTTCTGCTAGGGAGTTGTTATTCATTTCCCATTTTACAATGAGAAAAATAAGGCCAGGTTGGTTAACAAGCTTGAATAAGCTCACGAACTTAGGTCCTCGGGGGCCCCTTGCTTTGTACTTCTTCAACCTTGTCAACCCGTCAGTCTGACTTTCTCTCCTGATGTACTTTTTCAATTGGATTCCTTGTTTTGTGGATGCAGAATCATTGACCTTATTTTGTAAGTCACTTTTAACCACTGAAGCTTCTGGATCACCTTGGATTCCTCTAGACCAAACAAAAAAAAAACAAAAACAAAAACAAAAACAAAAACAACCAAGCACGAAACAACCCATTTGAGATATTTGACTCCATCTAAATGTCAGAATTGTATTGTGTTGGGCACAGGCTATTATAAAACTTCCAGACCAAAGACAAAAAGTTGCAATGTGTTCTGCAATAAAAGTTATGATATTTCATACAAAACTGAATAAAACAAAGTCTGCATATACAAATAAACAACTTCTCAGAGTTTATTTTTCAGACAAGACTGTGCCAAGAGAAACATGCAAAGTTACCTCCATTCTGTGTCAGAGAAAGAGGACCTAATATTTGAAAATACTTGTCAGTGTTATTTAATATTATTGCCAAGAAATTTTTAGTTTGTCTCTAAATATATGCTAAATATATAGTTTGCAGGCTTTGGAAATAATAGTTTCCTGAGAGAGAGAGATGAGAAATGTCATATATATAGATATATATATGTAGAGAGAGAGAGAGAATAAATAATGTAATATGCATATATAATAATGTAATATATATAGCATATATATATGTAGAGTATATATGTGTATATATATACATGTAAAGTATATATGTATATATACACATATATATGTAGAGTAGATGCCTATAAAAATAATCTTATTTATACTATTAATGATTTCTAGATAATACTGCCTCTGACAAAATCATAGTAAATTGTATCATGTCTCTTGTGTAACAGTTCTGACATGTCAAATTATTGCAAGATGGAGATAAATATCTAGGCATATGTTTTAAATCATAACAACCTTAAAGAGCAAGCAAGCAAGTGCAACAGGGAAAGAGATTGACTGGTCTAGGAAAGACGGTTTAAAAGATTCTTTGCCAAAATGCTGTCCTTGCACTTACATGGTACTATTTTATTTTTAGTTGTTATTTTGTCTGTAATGATTTGCCATACCATAATAAAAGGTAATTAGCTCCTGCTGTAGTGGATAGGTTCTGGAATGCTATCTGTTACACTGTGTGGCAGAATAATAATTTGAGATGTTAGCTGGTGTGTTTTTATTCTTGGTAAATAGTTTTTTAAATCCATTGCCCTGCCAGAAATGTTGAAGCAACCATTGGTTCAGGACAAGGCAGTTTAGGTACCTCTCAGGTAACACAAAAGTGACGCCTTGACTTTGGAGTTTTAAAACCGACTTTTCAAGTACATTGCAGATAGAGAAGTTTGGAGAAGTAAAGCTTTTCAGTTGCAAGAATCTGACTTTTTAAAACTAAATCCAGAGAACTCAGGGCATGTATTTTCAACCATAAACAATTAAGCACATAAGAAGGTATGACTGGGGAGAGCCAGTTTTCCTGCGCTCACGGACTAGATAATGAGCCCATAAGAGATATCTGGTTTGAACACAGTAGCAGAAAGTTACTCAAAGAGACAATAAAAATTTCACCTTTAAGGGAAGGAAGGAGATGCTGAAACCCCACACCATGAATTTGGTGGAAAGGAAGACCGTGAAAGAGAGGTGTATCAGGGGTGCAGGTAAGAAACTGAAGGTCTCAGGAAAAGTCTAGAAAAGATGATTCTTGAAGCTGAGCAGACAGAGTTTGATGTGAACCAAAAAAATTCCCTGGGAGTAGGTTTGGCAAACAAGGTCCTCAGCTGACAGATGGGGTTATCCTGGATTTAATCTCAGTCTGAGAAATTAAGGAGGCGGGTCTAAGCAAAGAATCACACAGAGCAACCATGTTTGTGGACAGCAGTTTGTCATTGAGATAGCGGAAGGAAAGAGAGAACTTACGACACGAACAGTCTCATAGTCCCCCTCACCCCCGCCCCCGGCCTTTTCTTCCATTGCTTAGAGAGATGTAAAGGCCAAGAAAACTCACATATAAACACTTGGATAGAAGAAAAATTACTGCTCATCTGAAACACACCCTTGATCCCTTCTATATAGACAGTTCAAGAAAACTTATCTCCTTCAAGGATGTAATGAAGAAGGACCAGCAGACAACTATAAAAGATCCTATGAGGGAGAAAATAGGAGGAAGAAAACAAGAGCAAATGACAATCAAATGTTGTAGAAAGAGGTAGCCAGGGTAATTTGCTAGCATGGCTCCTGAGAATGATCCTGTCTCTCTTCCTCCTTCCACATCCTCTGTAAGGCCCCTCCCCATCGAGTTCTGGAAAGGGGCTGGGAATGGGAATAGGAGTTTGAAACCTTCAAGCCAGAGCATCCTGGGCAAAGACTGGTGGGGTTCCCCTGTACTAGGAATGGTGAGTGAGATGTCCTATACATTGCAAAAGGCATGCTCAAGCAAAGGAGGTCAGACACACCTCCTAGAGACCCTTCCGGTTCCAGAGATACACAAGAGAACTGCTAAGTGTTCCATTCCCTTCAATCTGGGTACAGAAGCACAACAGACAGTCCTTTTCATGTTATTGTCTAATCTGGGTATGATTAGAGGCCAGAAGGACCAGTGATGTTTACAAGAATTTCAAAGCAAATAGATGATGATCAGCGTTAGTCAGGGTTTTTCAGAGAAATAGAACAACTAGGATGGAGAGAAATGGGGGAAAGAGATGTATTGATTGATTTTAAGGAATTGGCTCATGAGACTGTAGAAATTGGCAAGTCCAAATTCTGCAGCATACACTGGGAGGCTGGAGACCAGTAAGAGCTGATGTTGCAGCTCGAGTCCGAAGGCAGTCTGGAGGTAGAATTTCCTCTTCCTTTCAGGAAGTCAGTCTTTTTTCCTCTTATCGCCTCCGTCCTATAGAGGGTAATCTGTTTTACCCAAAGTCTATTGATTTAAATGTTAATTTCATCTAAAAATTACCTTCACTGTGACATCTAGATTGGTGTTTGATTAAATATCCAGGTACCACATCCTACGAAGTCGGGACATAAAATTACCCATCAGGACCCCAAGCCACAGAACCAGATACTTTCACTTTACCTATTGTCTTTAGAGCTTCTGCAAATCCTTGGAGTGGGAGGGAGGGAAGATTGATTATCTATGACCCAGTAGATGAGGTTTAAAGGAAAAATTAAATTCCAACTGTTGGGGAAATAGTTTCATGTCTAGAACACCCAGGTATGTGAATTGACATCTGTCTCAACTGATCCTCTGTGCTTTGCCCAAGCTGGGTCCAGGGCCTGAAATGGCATTCTCCATCATCTCTGCTTGACAAGGCTCCTCCTGACCATCACTTCCTCAAGACCTCTCCCAAAGCTCTCACAGACTTGGTTCACCCTCTTCTTTGCTGGTGGCTCATGACCACCTCTGCTACTCAGACCACCACACATTTTTCTTTCTCAAAGGCTCTCTCTCCTAGAGTTCCCAATAGGACAGAGTCCTTTCATCTCTGGGGATAATTTGCTGGTTTGCTTGTTAAGCCCCCCCCCTTTTTTTTCTTTCCTTCCCTTTCCTGTCTTACCTCTCTTTCTTCTAATATTGATTCCTGGCACAAGCTCCCAAAGGAATTACATGTCTTCCAAACTTTTTTTTTTTCAGGATCTGCTCTGAGAAAACTCAAAAATGGTGTCCCTCCTAAGAGCTTTCTTCTTTTTTCTTGATATCACATAATAGGTACTCAATGAATAGTCAACCTGGGAGATTTAAGTCAGATATTTAGAAGATTATGCAACCTCAGATTATGAAAAAGATTTTAAGGGTTGTATCTACACTTAGACCTGTTTTCTTCTCTTTCTTAAATGCTTGTTGGCAGTGGTAAGTCACAACTGACATATGAGATTGAAATTTGAGTGACCATCAATAGGTTCTCTCTTCCAGGGTCAGAGACTTGCCCTCACTTTCCTGCCACAGAAGAGGTCAGAGTGTAGGATTTTTATAGTAGAGTTGTGTGTAATCTATCCATAGCATATGTTTGGATTCCTTCTTGGAATTATTTTAAATGAGGCATATGACAAAGACCCCCAAACTATACATATGTCTTTTTTACTCTGATGGTTCAACAAATATTTATTGAGTGTTGTAGGAACTGGGGATTTGACGGCAGATGAAACAAGCAAATCCTTTCCTGTGTGGGGGGCACACTAAAAAGATGATGCTTAAACCAAGCAAAAAGGAGGCATAGGATAGGCAGGCACAAATCTGGGAGAAAGTTCCAGCAAAGGAAACAGCAAGTGCAAAGGCCCTGGACACACACACACATACACACACACACACACACACACACACACACACACACACACACAGTCGATGTGTTCAGAAAGGAGGACAGTGAGGGCAGATTGGGATGAATGAGGAGAGGGATAGCAGATGGGGCCTGAGAGGTGAGGAGGGGTCAGGGAGCAGATCATGTAGGGCCAAGTAGTGATTTTGATTTTTACTCTCATTGTGAGGCGAAAAGGTTTTGAGCAGAGCAGTGACATGATCTGTCACATGGTTTCAAAAGATCATTCCATCAGCTGTGGAGGGTGGAGAAAAAGGGCAAAGAAAAGAAAGAAGCTGAGATGCCTTTGGCATGACTACATGTGTGATGGTTGGTTTTTAGTCTGTGACATCATTTAGAAGGAAAACAAACTTTAAAAAAAAAAAGAAGCTGGTGGATTCTTTGGGCAGTGGGGGTAGGGTTAAGCTCTTTAAGTATACTACCATATAATTCCTTTCTCAACTGGAAAGGAGCTTAACTGCACAGAGGCAGCTGAAGACCATTGTTAGCCAAACAACAAAACAATTCCAGTGGAAAGAGAGAGGAATCCCTTGCCAAAGAAAGGTCGTGTTCTCATGGGGAATTTCCTTGGAAGCCAGACTTGCTGCTCAGCCTTTTTTTTTTCAGAGCTATCCTACGTTGTTCTGTGTGAAATGAGAGTTTGTTTCCTACCAGCATCTGGAAATTGAAGGACTCCATGCTGGGCAGTTAGAGAATAGGTTTCTTAGTGTGGCTCTGTTCAACTTTGCAGCGTGACCTTGGGACACGTCACACAATCACAGAGCAATCACAGTTGCTCTGATCTCTGATCTGCAAGTCTATAGATTACGGGGGTGATGTTGCTCCTCTGCTGTGTTTCACCAGTGTGTCTGAGGGCCTCCTGAGATGATGCATCTGAAAGTATCTTATAGCTGAGAAGCAGCACTCAGTGCATGGGTGTCATCATTAACTTTGCCCAAAGTTTAAAGAAACAGTTTTTGTCTTTGGAAGGGGAGATGTGATAAGCTGACAAATGGAGAAAAACACAGTGATAACTGTCAGATACTTGCTTTGTACAGCAGGGGCAAAAACTGTCCTCTTATTAAGATTCAGAAACATCACATAATGAAGTAAATCTTCATATAAAAGGCACCATGTGCAGAGGCTCGGGAGTATTTGGGGCCATGTGCACAATTGCATGGATGGAAGGAGTGGCAGGGATTCTAAGTTGGACAGTCCTGTCCAGAATGCCTGGGGTGGGCAGAATGAGCTGGTGTGGTCAGAGGAAAGCTCTCTGAAAGAGATGTAAACTGAGTGAGACTTGAGTGGTGAGAAGACGTGTTGGAGCCTGGGGGATGGGTGCTCAAGGCAGAGGGACAGTTAGTGCAAAAATGCACACATCAGCTTAGGACCATTTGCATTGATGTAAATGTGCAAAGCAGTTTATTGTGAGATAGCAGCATAACATATTAATAGAGATTAGTACTGACACTTGGCCTCCTTCTGAGTTACCTGCAGGGAAGGTGGACAGTTGTCCCTAACAATATGAAAGCTTTTCACCTCGGCTGCCCACATCTATCTGTTTCTCTGAGTTCAGACATTGCCCTTCATCAGCAGGAAAACCTGCTCCATCTTTCATAGGTCAATCAGCAATGCTCCTGGGAATAGCCCTCAGCCAAGGAGGCAGCAAACCAGGGCAAATGCCCCAGCCTCTCCATTCTCTGGTGGCACAATTCTGAGATGTGTTCCCTGCTGGTTTCTCAGAATGTCCTCAGCAGGACTGAGCCCCAGTTGCCCACAGTGGTGACCCCGTCATTCATTCACACATGCAGTGTTCGTTTCCTGGGGCTGCCATAAAAAAGGACCTCTTGTTAAGATTCAGAAACATCACATAATGAAATAAATCTTCATATAAAAGGTAACACGTGCCTGAATGGCTTAAACAGCAGGAATGTGCCTCACAGTTCCGGAGGCTGGAAGTCCAAGATCAAAGTGTCAGCAGGGTTGGTTTCTTCTGAGGCTTCTCTGCTTGGCTTGCCGATGGTCACCTTCTCCCTGTGTCATCACACAGGCTTTACTCTGTGTGTGTGTGTCTGTATTCTGATCTCTGCTTGTAAGGTTACCAGTCATTATTTGATCAGGTCCTGCCCATATGACCTTGTTTTATATTAATTACCTCTTTTTTTAAATTGTGTTATGTTAGTCACCATATGATACATCATTAGTTTTTGATGTAGTGTTCCATGATTCATTGTTTGTGTGTAACACTCAGTGTTCCATGCAATCTGTGCCCTCCTTAATACCCATCACTGGGCTAACCCATCCCCCCATCCCCTTCTCTTCTAAAACCCTCTGTTCCCCAGAGTCCCTAGTCTCTCATGGTTTGTCTCCCCCTCTGACTCCCCTCCCCATTTTCCCTTCATTCTCCTAATGTCCGCCACACTATTCCTTATGTTCCACAAATAAGTGAAATCATATGATAATTGGCTTTTTTTGTTTGACTTATTTCACTTAGCATAATCTCCTCCAGTCCCATCCATGTTGATATAAAAGTTGGGTATTTGCCCTTTCTGATGGCTGAGTAATATTCCATTGTGTATATGGACCACAACTTCTTTATCCATTCATCTGTTGAAGGACATCTCGGCTTTTTCCACAGTTTGGCTATTGTGGACATTGCTGCCATGAACATTGGGGTGCATATGGCCCTTCTGTTCACTACATCTGTATCTTTGGGATAAATATCCAGTAGTGCAATTGCTGGGTCATAGAGTACCTCTTGAAAGACCCTGTAGTCTTTCAAATGCAGTCACTTTCTGAGGTACTGGGGGTTAGCACTCAACTTACAGTTTTGGAGGGAACACAGTTCATCCCATAAAACACTTTTTGGGCATTTCTCTACCCACTGTCTCAGTCTTTCCCCTGTCTCACGGCCTCCCAGATCCTCTCCCAGATGCAACACCTGTATCCAAGTCCTTATCTTGGATCTGTTTTGGGGGAATCAAGCTAAAACAATAGGAAGTGATTTAAAAAACAAACAATAACAACAAAAATCTGTGAATAACCATAGAGTACAAATTCACCTAAAAATTTTTAAATGTTTAAATTCATTTTAGAAAAATAAAAAATAAATAAACAAAAAGCACTGTGTGGGTCATACAAAATGCTTCCACAGTCCAATCTCACCTGTATGTGCGGTCTCTGGGCCAAATACTTTCTAGCTCAGCTGTTACTTTCTATGATTCATGTCTGTGTGTTGTGGAAGTAGTACTCCACTGAAATGAAGGAAGGATACATAATTGAAAATAAAGGGGAAAATGCTATCTGTAATATAATTCAACATCCTAAGGCCTTAAAGAGGCTCTTATACCTTAATCTGGGAACGTGACCCAATATTTCAATAATGCTGAATTATGCCCTGGCAGATCCATTTATATGTGGCTGTCATACCCTATCAGAAAGGGCTGCGAGTGATACAGATGTAATGAAAAGAAGGGCCATCTGTACCCCAATGTTTATAGCAGCAATGGCCACAGTTGCCAAACTGTGGAAAGAAACAAGATGCCCTTCAACGGATGAATGGATAAGGAAGATGCGGTCCATATACACTATGGAGTATTATGCCTCCATCAGAAAGGATGAATACCCAACTTTTGTAGCAACATGAACGGGACTGGAAGAGATTATGCTGAGTGAAATAAGTCAAGCAGAGAGAGTCAATTATCATATGGTTTCACTTATTTGTGGAGCATAACAAATAGCATGGAGGACATGGGGAGTTAGGAGAAGGGAGTTGGGGGAAATTGGAAGGGGAGGTGAACAATGAGAGACTATGGACTCTGATAAAACAATCTGAAGGGTTTGAAGAGGTGGGGGGGTGGGAGGTTGGGGGAACCAGGTGGTGGGTATTAGAGAGGGCACGGATTGCATGGAGCACTGGGTGTGGTACAAAAACAGTGAATATTGTTATGCTGAAAATAAATTAAAAAACAGATTAAAAAAATTCAAATAAGAAAATAAATCTCACAAAAAAAGGAAAAAAAAAAAAAGAAAGGGCTGTGAGTGACATGCTCTCACTCAGAGCTTCTGAGGGCTCTGTGCCAGCTTTTCCCACTAGAGGGCATTGCAGCTACAGAAACAAGAGAAGAGGTGGTTTTTTTGGCCTGAAACTATTGAATTAGGAAGCTTGCAGCACGGAGATTATATTTCCAGTTGAGATCACAGACAACCCTCGTGTACTTTGGGGTGAATTACATCCATCATGGCCTTGTGCAGGGTGCTGGAACAGATGACTGGATTCGTAACCGAACCGATGGGAGTATGATTTTTAGAGACAATAGGCAGGCTATATTAGTAATATGTCTTCTTTCTCCAGTCTCTGTCCCCCAGTAACAGCTGGCCACAGCGAGAAGGGGAGATGGCCAGAGATCAAAGCTGAAGCTCAACATTTGAATTCTGGTGCTGGCCCTTTTTAGCTCCTTGAATTTAAACAAGTTCTTTAAACGCAATGTTTCCCTGTTGTCTACTCTGTAAAGCAGGAATAGTGAACTCAGCCCATTGACAAGTTTTGATAAAGTACAAGGATTTTGTTGATTTTAAAAGACTAGCAACCATATGGGGTACATGTTATTATCAAGGCTGACTACATTGATCTGTGTGTTTTTAAAAAATCCTTGAGGCACCTGGGGGTTCAGTCAGTTAAGTGTCTGCCTTCTTTCTGCTCAGGTCATGATCCCAGGGTGCTGGGATCAAGCCTTACATCAGGCTCTCTGCTCAGCGGGGACCCTGCTTCTCCCTATCCCTCTGCCTGCTGCTCTGCCTACTTGTGCGCATGCTCTCTCTGTCAAATAAATAAATTTTTAAAAATCTTAAAAAAAAATCCTTGATGAGGGGCATACATTCTAAAATTCTACTCTTAGTATTCCTCTCTTTGGATTCTCTGTGAAGGCAATAGTGGGTTCTTATTGCTCATATTGATACATTTGCTATTTGACACAGGCTAAGTGTTCAATATATAAATGATTGAATGAGACCATCCTAATTTAGGGTAAGGATTTTCAAAGGATGTTCCGTGGCACATTCCCATCAGAATCACCTGATCCTTTTCTATAGTAATAAACACCTACTACACACAAGACAATTACTTTTCATAAATTAACTCACTTAATCTTCACTCAGTCCTATGAGATAGGTGCTATTATTATTATTCTCATTTTTCAGGTGAGGAAACAAATGTTTAGCGTGCTTAAGTTCCTTGCTCAAGATTACATCGCTAGTTAGTGGCAAAGATGAGACTTCAACCCAGACACTCCAGCCCCAGAGTCAGTGCTCAAAATTGCTTCATTATGTTGCTTCCCTCTACCTGGAAAGAATGAGACACATTAGTTTGTGCTGATAAGAAAGAGACAACAACTTATATTTTTTAGTGAAAAAAGGAAAAGCAGGATACTGGTCAGTGTCTTTAATAGCTATCATCTGTGTCCAGAGAAAAAAGATTAAGATATCTGGTATGCATAGACTCTCAAGAAGGAAAGAGAACGAATCAGGGCTAATGGGTCAGCTTGGAGAGGGAGTTTGAGGAACAGGGATCAGAAATGGAAAGGAGACATATATTTTGCTGCACGCTCATTTGTAGTGGTTCCAAAGTTTTTCATTTACTTAAAACATTTTTTTCTTTCTTTTAAAGATTTATTTATTTATTTAGAGAGAGAGAGAGCATGTGGGGCAGAGGGCGAGAGAGGCAGAGCAGACTCCCCACTGGCATGGAACTTGACACAGGACTCAGTCCCATGACCCTGAGATCCTGACCTGAGCCGAAATCAAGAGTCAAATGCCCAACTGACTGAGCCACCTGGGTGTCCCTAAATTTTTTTTCTTTCAATCATGTAGCTTTAACTTGTATGTTTTTAAAATTATATACAAGTGCTCCTGCCGATTCATGTATTGAACTTCAGTAAAATGTATTTCCCCAGTAGCCGGGCCGACGTTGTCTTCCTGCAGTCCTGTTGGCTGGGCTCCCACCCCACCTTAGAGACTCCTTCAACAGTCGTATTGGTGATTTTCCAATATCTGAATGCTCCACTCATGTGACGATACCTGAGACCCAACCCGGATCCTTTAGATTAGAACCTCTTGGAGTTGTTTCTGGGTAACTTGCATGGTTTACAAAGACTAGGTAATTCTTTTGTACCCCCATGTTTGAGAATCATTATGCTGGTTCTAGGCCAGAGAATTGAAGTCCATTAGAAGATTTAGGCACTTGCCAGTGAACTTTGCCCCATACCCTTCAACTGCATGGATTCTGTTCGGCAGAAAACAGAAAGGTGAGCACACATTGGGTCACAGCTGTCTCCTGGGTGGTTAGCGACACTGTAGACTGCATGTCCTTCTTCTGCATTATCAAAAGACAAAAAGCGTTCTACTAGTGTTGGAAGCTTAACCAAGAAACTTGGTATGCAATATTTGACCCTATTCACTCATTGTGTCATCATTCTTTGATATCATAGGTTCTCTTTCCATCATCACATGTACCCTTCTTAATTTGTAAGCTCGACAGAATACTACCTTTGGGCCCATGGTTGTCTTTTAATGGTTTTCCTCCTTTTGCTCATTCAGATTTTTATGACTATGCTAGAAGACTGTCGTTTCTGAGACCATCTTCTTCAACTGACTTTTCAAGGAGGAGCTCTAGAACTGCTGGGTGCCACATTATGTCCACTGGCCACACTTGCACATCTCTCAGGTCAGACCTGCCATATTTCAAGTGCTTAATACCCACATTGAGCTAGTGGTTACAGTAATGGCTGGCACACATTACAGACTATTTCCTTCATCACAGAAAGTTACATTAGAGAGTACTTCTCTAAAACCTTCCTATCCACTAGTCTTTGCTTTAAGAAAGTTTAAATCTTCTTTTCTATAGCCAAATGAAAGAAATGTCAACCTACTTACCTTCTTTTCAAGTTATTTGGGGGCAGTAAATGACATGAGTCTTCCAAAGTGCATTCGTCTTTCTCTCTCTGGTCACCTCCTCCTTATAGTTGAGAGATACAGCGAGAGAGAGAGCACAGGCAGGGGGAGTGGGAGAGGGAGAAGCAGGCTTCCTCCCAAGCAGGGAGCCCGATGTGGGCCTCGATCCCAGGACTCTGGGATCATGACCTGAGCTGAAGGCAGACATTTAACAACTGAGCCACTGAGGTGCCCTACTTTTATTTCCCTTGAAGAGTGAAAATTTTCAGAGAATTTGAGGACCTGAAATTTCAAACATAAACATTTATCCTTTGCATTTCTCAGAAAGCTACTCAGAGGTATATTTCAACAAAGTGAAAGAATATCACTAATAATCATTAGGGCTGTTCACAAATATCCCCTTTCTCCTCTTTTCTTGCATGTTTAAGGACTGCCCTCATCTGCCTGCCCCCTTGTAAAGATAGAATTCAACCTGTGGTCTGCTTTGGCCAGTGGAAATGACTAGTGTCAGTTCCACGTGGAATTGTTTTATAACCAGTGCATGATTGACCAAATTCTTTTCCCCTCTGCCCTCCTGGGTCTTGGAATGAGGGTGATGTTGAGCAGAGCGCCCAGCAGCCTGGGGTGGGCAATGAAACTTGTAGTTCTGAACCATGGAGTTTGGGGTTCTTGGGACTTCTGCATAAAGAAGTCTATCCTGAGGGATACAGAGAAAGTACCAAGAAAGGGGAAGATCCAAGACAGAGCAAGTCTAGCATTGTTTAAAACATTTAAATCCAAGTCCTGAGATGATAGCTGTGCAGTAACCATTTAAACTCAGGGTAGCAGTTGGAGGGCCCGGGAAGTCAACAGAACATATTGATATAAAGAGGATCTGGGGAGGAAACAGATATATGTCAAAAATAAGAAAGAAATGAGTTAAGATAAGGAGAAACTCTAGGGAAAAATTATTTTAAAAGCAATAGTAGTGTACAAATGATCTCCATGGGGAATATTTTTTCCAAAGTATAAAAAAATCAACATAGATTATTGATAAGTAATTTTAAGATCAACCTTTAGATAGAGCAAGAAAGGATAAAATATAAAAGTTATCTGACTTAGTTGCATGAAAGTGAAAATACAGTGGACAAAATTTGGTGAAAAACAGGAGGAGAGGGGCATCTGGGTGGCTCAATTGTTAAGCACCTGGCTTCGACTCAGATCATGATCCCAGGACCCTGGGATCGAGCCCCACATCGGACTCCCTGCTCCGTGGGAAGCCTGCTTCTCCCTCTCCTACTCCCCTGCTTGTATTCCCTCTCTCACTGTCTCTCTCTCTCTGTGAAATAAATAAACAAAATCTTTAAAAAACAAACAAACAAAAAACCAGGAGAAGAGCTGAAGGAAAGAGGTATGTATATACCTTCATGTATCCTTGAGAGACTGTTGCTTGTCAATACTGCTAGGATATGATTTAAAATTAAAAAGTGATGGAAAATCTAAAAAAATGGTGGAATATCTGAATAGTGAATGGGAGGTAAGAGTGGTATAAGTCAGCTAAATCCTGCCCTGTCATATAGCAGGCAATACATAATAATGAAATTTGACCTTGATTATCAAGTTCAAGTCATATGAAGATGAACTCCTGAAAAAGAAAACAACGAAGAGTTGGAAATGGGTGTCTTTGCCAAATAGGACTGGGGTTGTGAAGGGTGGGCCAGGAATGTTACTTCCAAGGAATGTATTACTTTGATTTTTAAACTTTTTAATTAAAAAAAGAAAATCTTCACCTAGGCAACTCACTAATTGATCTGCTGCAATGGTTTTAATGAAATGAGATTCCCAAAGGTGTTTTAGTTTCCTGGTCTCTACTCACAGACAGTATCCAGATGCTTCATGCTTTTCCTCTCCCCCATGAGACAAAAAGTAAAGTAATTGGATTGTAAGAAGCCTTTCACCATCCACTCAACAGATATTTAAGAGCTCAGGCTCTTAAATCAAATTACCTGGACTTCAATACTACCTGTTTCATTTCAGAGCTGTATACCTCCGGAAAAATCACTCTACTTCTAGGAGCCTTTATAACATGGGGGAAAAGTGGTGGTAATAATACCCTCATGTGTGTTAGGATGATTAAAAGAACTCATTTAAAGTGATTGTAATAGTGCCTGGAAAATAAGGAGGACTCAGTAAATGCTGACTCTCTTCACCACCATCATCTTCAACCTCATTATCATATGCCAAGCATTTGGCAGGGTCTTGTGATTTCAAAGGTAAGTAAGAAACATTTGGTCTCTGTCCTTGCAGAACTTAGGATCTAATATAAGAGAAAGAAGTGATCAAGCAGATATAAAACAGGAAGA
This sequence comes from Lontra canadensis, assembly GCF_010015895.1. Lineage (NCBI taxonomy): Eukaryota > Metazoa > Chordata > Mammalia > Carnivora > Mustelidae > Lontra > Lontra canadensis. The sequence goes on along the minus strand of NW_022631028.1, from coordinate 19,306,002 downwards.
TAAGTGTTTGTGAAGGGCAACACCCAGGCTTGCTAATGGGTGTCATCCTTTTGGTCATGCACTGAATATTCCTATCATCCTCCTACTTCAGGTTCATGGCCACATGACTTTCTCTGACATCCAGTAAAACAAAGAAGCTATTTTTAGCAACCTCCCACCAAGTGCTTGTGACACTTGTAAGACCTTCTTATCCCTTTATGTATATAATCTCATTTCCCAAATCTCCCAGGCATTATGAATTATATGTATGATGTTCTTCCAGACATAAGCACTGTTAAAAGTATTTGGAATTTCAAAATAAAGGACAAGCCAAGGTGTGGCCCCTTTTGGAAGAAATAATGGGGGGTCATTTTGGATCTCTCATTACGTCCCATTTCAGGATGAGTGTAGTTATTTTCCAAGCCAAAAGTCTCTTGTTTTGCATTTGTTTCAAATCTATGCACTTTAAAAAATACCATGACATTTTGCTTCCAAGACAAAAGTCAAATGCCAAAAAAAACCCAACACCCACCTCTACAAATGTGAGTATTGAAAACTTAATTTATAAATGCAAACAAGATCGGCTGCTAAGATGCCAACACAGTTGCTAAGTTTGCAGACTTGGAGATTGTAGCAATATTCCTCATACCTGCTCAACACCTGTGTGTTAGCTGCTTTGTCAGGGTTTATGAGAGCTGTCCCAGGAAAAAAAAAAAAAAAAAAAAGACTCCATTGGCATCCTTTCCCGTCTGAATGCTTAAATGCAGCTGGTGGACTTGAAGTGACAGTGTGACAGTTCTGGAATTTATTAAGAGAGAAAACAGGAAGAGAGATGGCGTATGGTATATCGATTGTTCTGTGTGCTTGAAACATCTGTATCCTTTTGAAAACTGTGCCTCCCTCATTCCATGATGTCAATTACAGTTTGAACTCCTCACCATGGCCCCATGACAGTGGGTATCTGGTCCAGATCATTCCGGGCATAGTCACCCTTCTCCCTGGGAACATCACAGGCACATAAATAGTCGCTTCATAAGAAGAAGGGCTACCTCTTATTAGTTGTGGAGCAGTGCTTCAAAGATATGAGTTTAATAAGTACTTTCAGAATGGATAAGAGTCTCAAATATTAGCCAAAAGACTGTTTGTGAATTTTTGTAAGGATGTTGGGAGAGAGAAGGGTCCTCATTCCCGAGGAGTTGATAATTGGGAGATACAGCTGGGAGTGCTGAAAGGCATCTTCCCCTCTTGGGAAAGACAGCAGAAAACATGGAGTGAGACAGAGGCAAGGCAGGAGGGAGAGACCAAGTCCTATGCTGTTATAGCCCCTGAATCTTATTCTTGCCCAGAAATGGCACCACACCTGATCTTCCCTGTTGCCTGACCCAACACTTCCTTTTCTTTTTTAAAGATTTTATTTATTCATTTGACACACTGAGAGAGATCACAAGTAGGCAGAGAGGCAGGCAGAGAGAGAGGGGGAAGCGGGCTCCCCACTGAGCAGAGAGCTCGATGCGGGACTCGATCCCAGGACCCTGAGATCATGACCTGAGCCGAAGGCAGAGGCTTAACACACTGAGTCACCCAGGAGCCCCTGAATCTTATTCTTGCCCAGAAGTAACACCATGCCTGCTCCTCCCTGTTGCCTGACCCAATACACATCCTTTTCATTTAAGCTATTTTGAATTAGCCTGTGTTTAAAAAATGACTTGGCTGTTCTTTTAATTCCCATCACATCCACCATCCAGAGTCTGCCAGTGTTGAGCCAAAAGGTGCATGCAAACAGAGAAGGCAACCAGATGAACACATTTTTTCCCCCATGATGTTAGTGTGAGCTCAGGTGTCCAGATGTGATCCCTCACTCACTGTCCTCTGGAGCGGACACTCTGACTCAATTTAAATATATCTGTCTCTCTCTCCCTTCCTTTTCCTTCTGAAGTGTGTAGCTTTTAGCTCTTGACCTCTTACCTTGGGTTTTTAGGACACAAATCTTGCTGATTTCCTGAGATAATAGTAACCATCCATAACAGAAAGCTAAACATGGGTTGGGGTTTGAGGTCTGGCAGGTGGCTGGGCAGTAATTCCATAGTTTTACTGTCCTCCACACCTACTGTGGTTTTGGGATAGAGCTTCCCTCGTGCCCCCAGTAGGCATTCCCCCCTGGCTGTCAAGTCTTTGTTTTCCTGGTTAGTCCTCTGGGAATGTGGGATTACAGCTCTCCTCTTACCTGACCACCCCAGAAGAGCCTTGGAACTCAGGTAGCACCACTACCTCTTCTGACTCTGCTGTCAGCAACCCAGAAATGAAAAGACCAAATCCTGCCAAAATCCCTAGCGCAGCCAGAGTGGGATGTCCACAAAGCCTGTGTGCACTCCAGCAATCATCTCACGGCCTGGACTGCATGTGTGTCCCGAATTCTCCAGATCATTGGTAGACCTTGCAGACTCATGCTCCCTGTTAGCGGTGAGATTCTACTCCTGAGCACTTGACCTTCTCTGAATCTCACCTCTTTTTTGCCTGTTCTCCTTGCCACTCACTTCTGGAGCTCAGTCTCTTCACCTTGATTTCACCTGAAACCCATAGGCAAGACTTGTGTGCATTGCAGACTTGGCTGAGGGTTAGAGACTCTGGAAGGTCCTTTTATTAGAGCAACAAATACGCTAAATACGTTAATTAAGTTAAATACCTAAAATGTCTGCTTTTAAAATTCTCGACTGTCACATGTTGCTCATTAATGTCACTTTCTTCTGCAGTCCTCACTCACTTCTGTCCTACCCCCACATCCTATTTATTTCCTCTTCGGAGCAGTTTGTTCTTCTCCATCCCATTTTGTTCAGGCCTCCCCTTTCCAAAAGGCTCAGCAGCCTAAAGACAGTCTCTCTTCCAACCAAAATTCTTATACTTGTTATTTTGGTGGTCATTTCTACCACTTTACTGACATTACTTTAATTGATGTACAGATGCACATTTATCTGTTCTCTCTGCATGTGTGTATATATGCACATGTGTGTTGTGTGTATACACACACACACACACACACACACACACCACCTATATCCATATCTATATCTATATCTATACCTAATCTATCTATATCTCCTGTGTATGTCCCTTGACTTCCTCCAGTCAAAATGTCTTCTTTTATAAAGTTAGGGATATATACTACATATATTTTTTAAAGATTTTATTTTTTCATTTGACAGAGAGAGAGCATAAGCAGGCAGAGCAGCAGGCAGAGAGAGAGGGAGAAGCAGGCTCTCTACTGAGCAGGAAACATGATGTGGGGCTCTATCCTAGTACCCTGGCATCATAACTGGAGCCAAAGGCAGCCGCTTAACCCAGGTGCCCCGATACTACGTATTTTTAATGCTCCATTTAGCTCTGGTTATTTTCAGTATATATACTGTGTGTATATACACTATGACTTAGATGGTTAAAATAGTATTCATTTGCGTGTTTGGCTTATGATTTTTTTCCATTATTTTTCATGTTAAAATACAGTGTCTTTGCTTTTTCAGTGGCTGTGATGTGTTAGAATAATTATAGAATTATCTTGAACTCTAAAACATAAAATTTCTATTTTTTGTCTCTGAGTTCTCTAGAAGAATTAGCTACTTGAGCTAAACTAAACTGATAGAACATTACTAGATACCTAAAGTAGAAAAGTTGACCCTCAGCGTTCAAATGTCCCACGGAGTTTAAGTGACTCTTTGTGCCCATCACTGACCTGCCCCCAGGGGTCAGCTAAAAATGTACCTCATTTTATGGTCAGATGGAGCTAGGTCAGCCAGTGCTTCGTGGACAGACCCAGTGGCCCACCATGCTCCTGAATGGCATCAAAAAATACTATGCAATATACTATGAGATAATAAGTTTTTTGGATAAGACATTATCTTTTAGAGCATCAAAGTATTATCTGAAGTTGTCTCTCTAGATGAACCTGATTTGTTTTGCAGAAAATACATCAACTCTTAATTATATGTTAGGGTTAAAAAAATCCAGGCATGAGGAATTATTTCACAACCATGACAAAGTTGAGCAAACTGCTTTTTTAAAAAATCTGATTTGATTTCTGTGAATTCCAGTTTTTGCATTTACAAAAATTATTTTGTGAGTAGGGCAGAGTGAAAAAGACCCTTTCAGGCTTTAATCATAGCACTGGCTTCTTTAGCTATGAACCCTTGGAAATGCAGCTCAGTCTTCCAAAGCAATAGCTTCTCATTGCTTACCTTGAAGGTTGGTCTTCAGTCCTTGAGGATAATATTACTTACCTAGAAGGACTGATTTAAGGATTAATTAAAAATCCTAGGCATTCAAATTGTAAAGAGATGTTAGCGACTTTTATCCCTATCCTTCTTCCCTAATCCTCCTCCTCCTACCCTATCCCATTGAAATCTAGAATGAGCACAAGCATGATTATAATTTCCTAGGAACACAGAACAGTTCCTTTTCCCCTGGCCCTGGCCCTGGCCCTGTCCTGGCAAACCTGACGCCGTCCCCTTCCTGAAGGCCCACTTTATCAGACAGGGGTCAGTCCAGGAAACAGAACGTGCCAGCAATTTGGTAGCAAAAATAAAATAGAAGCAATTTCTTAGAAGGCTGCTGGGAGGGCTCAAAAGCCAAATGGGATGAGGCATCTCAGAGTTTAACAGTTGCAGGAAGCCACTGTCCCTTTGAAGGTCGAAGAACAGACAGTGGAGGTGGTGTCACCAGAGCCTAGGAGCCAGCACTGCAGTTGTGGTGGAGACAAAGCCTCTACCAGAGCTATTGCCTGTGACAGAGAGGGAGGAGGACAAATGCCTTGGCTTCTTCCACCAGAGAATCCCACTGCCTGAACCTAATGGGAAGCCACTTGCCAGGGAAGCTTGAGAAATGTGGTTTGTAGAGTCAGCCTCTGAACAGCAGGCAGAAGAGCCGGGTGAGGGAAGGAATGGATTAGAAGGCAAATAGGCAAAGACTGGAGGAGAGCCAAGTGGGGGAGTTTTCTCCTTTATTTGTAGTCCCAGTTTTTGGCTCTGACTCTGGTTAAAAAAGTCAATCAGAAAATTTTTCCCCAGGGCAATGCCCCTTGTGAGACCCCTCTAATAGGCACTTTTCACTATGGGTGTGTCAATGCATGGTGCTACCTACCAGCAAAGGTACCCTGGCTAATTAACATACTTATAGCAAATCTTCTAGCACCTGTTTTCACTGAGAAGCAAAAGCTGGGACCTCAAAAGATTTGGACTGCAGGATGGATTAGTATGATGGAGGCGGTTAGGTAGGTACATGGGGATGCCATAGTCCTAGGTACTAAAGGAAGAACACTGCATGTCTGAGGCTGAGGGAGATGGTCCTTGGGTATAGTGGTGGAAAGATGGTCCAGAAGCAAATATCATGCAATTTCTTAATCAGCTGGAAACAAGACTAGGCTGTATAGGATAATTAAAGGAAGGGTAAAGGAGTGCCCATCAGGGATTTAATTCATGCACCATCCTGTTTGACTTAGATTTTTTCATCAACTGTATGTTGATGACTTACTACATGTTCTCAAGCACTTCACACATAGAAATAAGTAACTCCATCTTAGTCCTTGTTGCTATTAATAATTATTATATTATTAACACTATGCAGTGAAATCATAGAGAAAGAACATCCACCTTCACCTGGGAGGTATCAGTAAAAACTTCAGATGGTTCGGAGTCTAAGGAGTTGACCAAGCAATATGGAACAAGGCCTTTCAAGCAGAGAGAACAGCAGAAAAAAAAATGCTTGTAGTTGTGGAAAAGATATAAAACTTCTCAAAACTATTACTGCTTCCCCCAAACTTTGGGGCTCATTACTGACCCCAATTTTATGAAACCATAGTAAGGTTGCCATGGCAGGTATATAAAAATACAGGGTACCCAGTTAAATTTGATATTCACATAAACAACAAATGGTGTTTTAGGGTAAGAATGACCTGTGGAATATTTGGGATATTCTTATATGAAAACATTATTTGTTGTGTATCAGAAATTCAAATATAACTGGGCATGTTTTATTTTATCTGGCAACCCTAATCCATAGAGCTGATCATAGACTACCTTAGGCAGACAAAATATCATAAAAGAACAAAATATGATTCTTAGCCCCAGGTTTTTTTTTTTTTTTAAATATCTCAACCATATAACATCTTTAGAAGAGTTGACAATGTTTTTATGTAAAAGGCCAGGTAGTAAATATTTTAGGTTTTGAGGTCCATATGTCTCTATAGCTGTCATTCAACTCTGCCTTCAGAGTGTGAAAGTAGCTGTGGACAGTGGGTTGACCAATGACCGTGGGCTGTGATCCGATAAGACTTTATTTACAATAGACAGAGAGCCCATTGCCATAATTTGCTGACCTCTGTTTTTAGAAATTTTTTCCTTGTTGTGAAAAACTGCTTGGAACTCAACAACAAAACATAAACAACTCAGTTAAAAAATGGGCAAAGGACTCGAATAGATATTTCTACAAAGAAGATCTACAAATAGCTAATGAAGACATGAAAAGATGCTCAACATCACTAACAATTAGGGAAGTACAAATCAGAACCACAATGAGATCCCACTTCATACCCATCATTTTAACTCCTAGCAAAAAACCCCCAAAAACCAAACAGCAATAATAATTGTTGTCAAGAATGTGAATAAATTAGAACTCTAGTGCATTGCTGGTAGGAATGTAAAATGGGGCAACCACTATGGAAAAAAAGATGTGGTGGTTCCTCAAAAAAAAAATTAAACATAGAATTACCATATGATTCAGAAATTCCATTTTTAGGTATTTATCCAAAAAGAATTTAAAGCAATGACCAGAATAGATATTTGTACAGCATTTTTCACAGCAGCATTATTTGTAAAATCCTAAAGGTGACCACAGCCTAAATAGATAGATGAATGGATAAACAAAACCTAGTGCACACACGCACACACACACACACACACACACACACACACAGGAATAGTATTCAGCCTTAAAAATGAATGAAATTCTGTTACCACATAGATAAACCTTGAAGAGTATTGTAAGTGAAATACACCAGACACAAAAAGAGAAATATTGTGGGATTCCACTTATATGAGATGCCTAAAGCGGTCAAATTCATAGACCCAGAGCAGAATGGTGTTTACCAGTAGTTCGGGTAAGGATAAATGGGAAGTTATTGTTTAATGCATGCAGAGTTTCAGTTTGGGATGATGAAAAAGTTCTGGAAATAAATAGTAGTGATGATGCCACAGCAACATGAACATACCTAATGCACTTAAAAACAGTGAAGTGGTGGGCGCCTGGGTGGCTCAGTGGGTTGAAGCCTCTGCCTTCGGCTCAGGTCATGATCCCAGTGTCCTGGGATCGAGCCCCACATCGGGCTCTCTGCTCCGCAGGGAGCCTGCTTCCTCCTCTCTCTCTCTGCCTGCCTCTCTCTGCCTACTTGTCATCTCTGTCTGTCAAATGAATAAATAAAATCTTTAAAAAAAAAAAAAACAGTGAAGTGGTAAATTTTATGATATGTATATTTTACCACAATTAAAAAAAGCTACTTGCAAAGGTTTACCTGAATAATCATAATAATCATAATATAATAATATATTATAATATAATATAATAATCATATAATATTCTAAACTAGAACCAATGCCACAGATTATAGTTGCTTATAAAATTCCAGTAAACCTAGAGATAAATACAATGTAATGTTACAAAATGTACAATGTTGTCTTTCTAGTACATAGACAAATTATGTCTCAAAGTCTAACTGTAGAACTTTCTCAAATGCTGTGAGAGGAGACTATGACATTGCACAATGACTCTTGATGAACCCAGACAATTAACTCCTGCCCCTGTGTTGAGGTGAGAAACAATGACCAACTAGTCATAGATCCAAGTCTGGATCAAGACCCATGATAAGTGCTAAGGAGAGAGAAGGTTGTAATTAAGCCTGGTCCTTGGTTTCAAGGGCTTTTGAGATTGCGAAGGAAAACAGAAATGAATACATTTTTGCGGGGTAGAGACAAGCACCTGCTAACTCATTATAGTGTTCTCTTACCCACTTTGCCTCTGGACCAAGCATACTTCTCTTTATCTAGCCATTGTCAATACTTAGAACATTTTTGTTGATTTATTTTAGCCTCTGCCTCCTTCTACAAGAGCATGATAAAATGTAAATAGAAAATCAAGGTCATAAAAAGAAAGAAGCAGAGGTACAGAGATATAATAGACCCCATCCCAAAGCAACTCATTATATCTATTTCCCCTTTCTTTTTGTTTCCTTTTAAACGGCAGCAGTGACAAACTTCCTTGAGTTCTAGCAAGATTGATTTTCCAGGGGTTTGAAACTATTCAGAATCCCTTCTTTTGACTTTTGGATATGGAAAGCATTGTAGATGGAGTTTAGGGATATTATTATGTGAAAATGAAATTCATTCGTAATAAATTGTCAAAATAATATCTGCTTTTTGGATGTGCTAGATATTTAGGCCTTTGACAGAGTTGTACATGAACAGAGAAAGGCTGTGTTGGACTTAACTGATGTATTTGGCCAAAGTGCTTCCTATTATGTGATAATTGATGTAGATCCATATTTTGAGGACAAACACAACAGCATGCGTGTGTGCATGTGCACACACACACACACCAAGCCTTTAATGTGTGCTTTTTCTCAGGTATAGGCACAGTTATATAATGGATATTTCTCAATATATTTGTTTTCTTGATTTTACTATGATCTTAAAAATGAAAGCTTTCCTTTCTAAGAGTAATATTCAAAATTTTAATTATTTTTTTTCCATTAGAAACTAAGAATTGCCTTCTGCTTTGTTTACTTACTTCTCCATCCCCTTTCCTTGTTTAGCCACCTTCTTTATTATCATTGCTGTGTCCTAGTGTAGGCCCCCAACCCTCTTCCCTGGATTCCTGCAGCCATTTTCCCTGCCTGCAGTTCTGCTTTCCCTCCAGTGAGATTGACAGTGGAGTGACAATCATTCAATGCCAGTCTACTCTTACCATCCTCTGGCTCATTAATCTGCAAAGACTCACTGATGTTTTCAGAGTTAAGTGCCATTCCAGTGGCTGGTCAGGATCTGCCTGTTCTAGGTAGTTTCACACCACATTTGCACATGTGCCTTCTATTTGTACAGAAATTGTATGTATGTACACTCATGAATGTACATTCATTCCTCAAATGTTCCAGACTCTCTTTGGCTCCATGCCTTCACTCACACTGTTCCATCTACCTGGAATACTTTTCTATCTCTGTTTGCTTGGCTAAATCCTAGGAGCATAGTGCAGGGGAAAGAGATCAGACTCTGGGTTTGGATACAAAACTGAACTATTTACCTTGTTACTTAATATTATGTGTCTCTTGTTCTTCCATCTGCAAAGCAACTTACAAATGCCTACCTTGTAGGGCTCTCGTGGTTAATAATAAGATAATGTAAGAAAAATTACTTGTGACCTAGCAGTCAGCACTTCATCAATAATTATTCTTATTATTCATAATTCAGTTATTCATAATATTGACATGATTTTTATTAAATACACTACTGAGGCATCGCTCTTTTTTTAAGATTTTATTTATTTATTTGACAGAGACAGACAGAGAGAGAGAGAGAGAGAGAAATTTGACAAGTAGTCAGAGAGGCAGGCAGAGAGAGAAAGAGGAGGAAGCAGGCTCCCTGCTGAGCAGAGAGCCCGATTCAGGGCTCCATGTCAGGACCCTGAGATCATGACCCGAGCCGAAGGCAGAGGCTTTAACCCACTGAGCCATCCAGGCACCCTCAAGCATTGCTCTTTTTGAAAGCATTTTCTGACATCCTCAAAAAGGATTAGTTTTCCCTGTGTGACTTGTCCAATGACTCAAAGCCCCTTTCTCTGTTTTAGCTGTCCTCTAATTATATTGGAATTGTTAGTTCGGTTGTGTCTTGGTCTTATTTACTTGTACATATCTGGATAAGTGAGTAACTGAATAGGGGAATTCCCCAGGTTCTACTGGCTTTTTCATAGTATCACCCAAAATAACTAGTAGTTCCTAGTTCAGACATCATCTGTAAAACCAATGAGATGTTTAGATATTTTGAGGCCGAAAGTTTAGTTTCAAGTCAAACCAGGGAGACCATGTACACACCATTGAAGGAATTATTTCAAGATGGCAGAAGAAGATGGTGACATCCTCATATTTTGGCTTCTCTTCTCTCTCTAGCTCATTTTTCTGCCAGATAACTTTTATCAGTGATAAATACGACACTGTCAATCTTCAACTTTAAGCACGTCAAGGATTTCTTCATGCACTCAGAAGGTCATATGCCCCCTTAATATTCTCAGTTCTCAATTCCCATCATTCTGTGCCTCTTTTCAATATTCCAGCCACACGGAGCTTCTTCCATTTTCTCAGAATACCTGACCTTGGCACACGTCATTTCCTTGGCTGGATGTTTTTTCACCACTTTACTTGCTACCTCCCCTTTACCCTCTGGTCTCAACTTAAATAAGCATCATTTCCAGAAGGAGATATTTTCCAATGTGCTTGGCTAGTTTTGGTTACTCTCTGCCCTCCCCTCCTGACCCCACCACTGATTACCTCAAGAGGTCCTGGGGTACCGCCCCAGTCACCACAGTCATTGCAACTTATGGTACTTATTGCCGGATGTCTATTCTCTTGGCTAGACTGTAGTATCATAAGGACTGGGATAAGTTTCTCTGGTTCACTACTGGATCCCCTTAACCATGGTGGTATATAGCTATATATAACTAAATGGTTGTAGCACGTCTCTGAATAACAATGACAACAGCAACACCACCACCACCACCACAGACTGGTGGTTTAGAAATCAGTTGCTGGGAAATGTGCATTCCTGAGCTTGATAAACCTGTTTTGAGGTAAAAGAGAGTCCATTTCCAAACCCAGATGGTCAACATATCTTTTCTTTCATCACTCAATTCAGGACATTGGAGGGAATCTTCATTCGCTCTTATAACCATCTGTTTCCCTAGAGAATAGGGCCAAGATTTGTGGCCTAAGTGATGAATCAGTGAGAGAAGCTTTTGGCCCAGAGTACATGTCATGTGACTGTGGGAATGTAACATTTTTCTAATTCACCTGGAGTCTGGTGATACATTCTATAGCACATGTGCAGATCTAGTTTACCTTTTTTCTTTTTTGAATGTTCTATAACCCTTTCCATAACCACATAAACCTGTCACTTCATGGTGAGGGCAAATAAATTAAGCTAAACCATTTTTTAAATTTACTTTTTCTAGCCTTAGATGATGATGATGATGATGATGTGTGTATGGGAGAGAGAGATCCTGACATAACAGATTTATTTCTTTCATCACATGGTTATATAGTTTATTTATTTTTACTATTCTTTATCCCAGAAAAGATTTTAGATAGTTTTATATTAATACTATCCACTCTGCCTGATTACCACAGACAACTGAAAAATATTTCATGTGATCCTTTAGAATTATTGGGACACTCTTTATGCGATAGACTTTTTTTTTTCTCAATTTTCATTTTGATGTTTCTACTTATTATTTTCCCTTTACCAATTTTCAGTCGCCTAAAGTATCACAATTCTTGAGAAAATCAAGGGTCTTTCTAGTCAGAGGATTCCTCCCTTCAGATCATTCTATCTATTGAGCCAGAACAATCTTCCTAATTCACAGGCTTGTAGGTGGCTCTTAATAAGCCTAAGGTCTTCAAGGCCTCTCCAATTCCTGTAGAATGAAGGCCAAATACCTTAGCCTGGCATTAAGGATTCTCTAGCTGTATCATCCTGGCATCCTGCATTTCTTTCTTTCTTTTTTTCCACAAACACTGATTGAGCACCAGCTGTATGAAGGCTGTGTGTTGGGGTGCTTCAAGTGATAGAGTGACAAACATGACTATGGTTCCACATAGCTCACAAATTTTAAAGGGGAGGTCAGATAAATATGATCCAAAGGAAGAAGAAGGAGAAATTATTTCTGATTCTGTGTGTATGTGTATGGGGTAATGGTGATCAGAAAACTCAGAGCTGGACACATAGGAGGTGCTTACTCAGGGTACAAAAGATGTTATGATTACAGTTGTTCTGTTGGAAGGTTAATATGGTAGAAGGGATTGCATTGGATCAGGCTGGAGATTATGAAGTCAAATACAATCGATTAAAGGAGACACAGGGAAATATGAACCTTGGGTGCCACTGGAGACTGTCAGTGAGAATAAGATGTGGGTAACCACAAAAGGAACTGACGGAGAATCAGCAGGAATATGTCTGAGGTGGAGGATGTTAAAGATACCAGTACAGTTTCTAGTCTGGTGTGAAGCTGCTCTCAATATCAAAGAAAGGAAAATCAAGAGGGAGTTTAAGAGAAGAGCTTTAGAGTCCTTGACTGTGAGAACCCAGTGGGATATTCCAAAGGAGGTGTCCTGTGGCTATCTCGGAGGAGAGTGCAAAAGTTTGTTGGAGTGGAATTTAAGTAACAAATGAGAGTCTGTGGTACAGAAGGTGTTTTTGAGGCATAGGTAAGATTTCTAAAAGGAGAGAGTTTGGAGAGAGAATTATTTTCTTCTTATCTTTTGGCCCTCCTGCTCCAGGCCTGCCTTTTGTGGCCCAGAGTTCCCCAGGAGGAACCATCCCTGCCTTGCTTTTGCTATGCACCCAACTCTGATGTCCTCTTCTTCACTCGACTAAGAGAATCTTATGTTTGTTGAGTTCTCTGGATATTTCTTTAGCATCAGCTATATACTAGGCATTTAGCTAGATGCTACAGGTTACATCAATGGGACCTCCAGGGGTTGTCTTTAATTACTTTGTCCAAGTCCCAGCCCACATTAACCTTTCTCTCCTCCAAATCTCTGCAGCATATACTGCTACATACCTGACATTTAGCACGAGTACTGATATTGGTATTTATCCATCCAGACATTGGGTTCCTGAAGAGCAGGCACTGTCATACTCTGGTAAGAGCTCCCTAAAGGCCTAACACAATGTTTTGCACACAGTTGGTGCTGTTCAAAGGCTATGCTTTTATTTGCTAATATTCTCCCCTGCCCTCTGCCACCAAGCCCTTTATATCTAGTCACACTATTTCTTACATCTTGACTTTCTAGTTTGATGACTCAAGTGTAGATAAAAACACGACTTGTTATGACTCACAAATTATAGAGACAATTTTAATAGAGAGGCACTTCTGCTTACCTTGTCATTCAAAAAAACTAAAGTGCTTTCTACATGCTGAATATATGAAGATGCTATAAACACTGCAGTGAAGAATGAAGGGATAATTACCACTTAAGTAATTAATCACCCAGCTCAGTCCATGTGGGTAGTTAGGTAAAGTTGCTGTTAAAATCATTTTTCTTTTGTTAAAGTGACAAAATTTTAAGAAGAATTTGGGTTAAAGATTTCCATGGTTTTGGGATCATGGAATCATAAATTTCAGAGGTTAAAGAGCAGGATATACTTGCCTAGCAAAGGATAAATGGTTCCTGCTCAAGGGCCAACTGTAAGTAACTGGTAGAAGATCCAAGGTACTGTTTCAAAACGGGGTCTAAGGTAGAGTCTGAGGTCAAAGGGGAAGTGTCATGGTGGAAAGTGTCCACTACAAGTAAAGTTAGTAAAGACAAATGCTTACCTTCCTGGGCCATATCCTCATTCTACAGATAATAAACTGAGTCTTGGGAAAGGGACATTTTCAACAGATGAGCATTTTTTGAGGGCTACTATGCACTAGGCAATTTTCCATGTAATATGAGTGTCCCCTGCACCTAGATAATGTATTGAGAAAAAGGAGCACTGTTTTAAAGTCCATTAGCACAGAGCATGTGGTGGAAATTATATTTCTATTTCTCCATGTTTTCTGGTATACTAGAAAGAAGGAAAACACATTCATGCATTTCTTTTCAGTTACCCTCTCAGCAAACAAATTGCATGTTGATTTCTTCACCTAACTTTCTAACTATAGTACTCTTCACACCTTTTAATTTTCACAAGTTTTGATTCCTCCCCCTCAGGAATAGCATCACTTATATTTTCAAAGAAGTTGTCTCTGTTCAAGATGGAGGTCCCTTATGTAGATGACTAATACCCTTTGGAATTTCAGAATGAGCAGAGGCTAATTCATGAATGTGTTCATTTTCTTCCTCAGCTACTAAGCATTTGGTAGTCATTGTTTTCAGTTATCTCACATAGTCACATCCCCAGAGTGATTTTAGTCTGGATATTAAACAGTCTGATGCAGATGGTAGAAGAATTTTGGCTTTAAATTTAAATTTTAAATACCTTAATAGGCACGTTTCAGGTATATAGTAATATGATTAATGGAGCATGTGGAATTAGCCATTACGTCCATGGAATTTAGGTGGCTCTGTTTTGTTGGATAGATGTTCAGCTATACCCAAGGGAAGGAACTTTGCAGAAGGCCTATATTTGAGGCCAGACTCTGTCTTTCAGCTACTCTGTGACTTTTGGCAAGTCATATTTAACTTCTGTGTCTTTATCTATAAAATAGCGGTTATGGGTTTACTTTGTTTTATTGATTTATTGTGATTCAAAGATACTGTGTTTTTTACAAACTGAAGGTTTATGGCAATCCTGCACTGAGTAAGTCTATTGGCTCATTTTTCCAACAGCATTTGCTCATTTTATATCTATCTCTGTGTCACATTTTGGTAGTGCTTGCAGTTTTTCAAACTTTTTCATTTATTATATTTGTTGTGGTGATCTGTGATCTGTGATTGTGATTCACTGAAAGCTTAGGTGATGGCTAGCAATTTTTAGCAATAAGGTATTTTTAAAGTAAGATATGTACGTTTTTAGACATAATGCTATTGCACACTTACTAGCCTATAGTGCAGTGTAAACATACTTTTATATGCACTGGGGAACCAAAAATTTCTTTTACTTGCTTTATTGCAGTGGTCTAGAACCAAATATATGATATCTCCAAGGTACACCTGTTATAATGAAACCTTCCTTTTAGGCATAGTGTGAAAATTAATTAAATATTGTAATGAAGCTTATATCTAATGGCTTCTCATCTATTTTGGTTATCTATTATTATATAACAAATTATCCTCACAACTTCATAAATTAATACAATACCATGTTTGTATATTCCCTGATTCTCTGGGTTGACTGGGCCTTTTCTCTACCACCTTCTGTGTTGACAGGGGTCATCTGAGGGCTCTGTTGGTGTGGAACATTCAAGATAGCTCCTTCATATGCCTGGAAGTTGATGTTGCTGTCAGCTGGAGGCTCTATTGGGCTATTGAGCATACCAACTGAGTTCTTCATGTGGCCTCTCCATGTGACATGGCAGCTGGGTTTTGAGAGAAAATGTTCCCAGTATTCAAAGAGGAAGGAAGCAAAGCTGTTAGTCCTTCTGTGGCCTGGACTTGAAGTCCCAGAATCTCACTTTACCTATTCTCCTGGCCAGAGTGCTCATGAGGCCAGGCCAGATACAAGGGCATGGGTACTGGCTTCACCTCTCTAAGAATGACATGTGTCAACAAGGTGGGGTGGAGTTGTTGGGGATACACCTGCAAACTATCACCTCATCACATAAAGGATCAAATCTAAAATCCTTACCATGACTTACTAGGGTTGGTCCTCATCTCCCACCACCTCTGCCCTCCTGCTTTCCCTCCCCTCTTACCACACAGATCACCTTGCTCTTCTTCAAATATGCAAATCTTGTTTCCACTTTGGGGTCCCAGCCCTGCTGTTCCTTCTTCCTGGAATGTTCTTAGCTTAGTTTTTAGCCTAGCCTGTGGATTTCATTTCCAGTTTCTCAGAGGCCCTCTTTCCTGACTATCTTGTCAAAAAATAACACAGACCTCACCCTGCTATCATATTATTTTAGTTTTCTTTAGTTTTGCTTATATTATTTTAGTTTCCTTCAAAAAGACTCTGGGACAAGATGTATGAGATACCTGAAATATTTCATTTTCTTTCCTTATCATTCACTAGTTCTAGTGAATGTTCTGGTGCTTTTTGGTTACTGCCTATTTTTCTCACTAGAAATAGGTTCTTTGAGGGCAGGGATATTGTCTTATTTACTAAATATTTTTAGTGTCTAGAACTATGTTTAAACATAGTAGATATGTGTGTATATAGACATACATATACATAAACATGCAGGAATTAAATGAATGTGGAAGTCTTTTTAAATTGTATAGAGTATTATTATTATTATTATTATTGGGAAGAGATATAATTCACTCTCTTTCTCTAGTTGAGTCATTCTTATTTATGAAACCTTTACCTAGTGCATGCTATATCTAAGATCCTGTGCTAAGGACTGGTTGTTTATAGAATTAACATGGATTCATCGTATTTGACTTATAATTTGTGTGTTAGATCAAATGACAACAAGGTCTAGGTTATCCCCTCATAGAGAATTTTACTTATCTATACTCCATAGATTGGCTTTTTAAACCCTATCTGTTAGCCTTGCAATTCCGTATCCAAAATCACAACTTTACAATGAAACGCCTGAATGTAGTTAGCTGTACAGATGCTCCTAGACTGGGGGAGATAAAACGACCATTCATTGGGTGTCTATTCTTCTCCCTGTGTCTCCTCTATCCTGTCTCATTTCATTTGCACCACATCCTGTGAGGCAGAGCATATGGCCTTCAGTTTACAGACGAGGAAACTGAAGTTCATAATGACTCATTTCTCCCATGCTCTAGTGCCTAGCTCAATGGTGTTTTATAAATATTTGTAAAATACTGAACAAAAGACAGGTTAACTAAATATTTTTGAAAATATCACCTGGAATGGAGTGTCTGGGTGGCTCAGTTGGTTGAGTGTTCCACTCTTGATTTTGGCTCAGATCATGATCTCTAGGTCCTGAGATTTAGCCTCTGCCATTGGGCTCTTAGCTTAGCCGGCAGTCTGCTGGAAATTCTCTCTCCCTCTGTCCCTTCCCCCACTTACATGTTCTCTCTGTTTCTCAAATAAATGAATCTTAAAAAAAAAAAAAATCACCTTGAAGTTGAATATACCTGAATTTGAACCCAGGCTGATGGGCTCCAAAGACCAAATGATTTCCACTATGAGAAAGCCAGTCACCATTGTCTTTGTAGCATCAGTGTCAAGGCAAAAAATTTGAGAGGGAGAGAAATCTTAGCGGTAACAGTTACAGATCCACTTTGAAAGTGGGATAGAGGCAGGAAATAAGAAAATTATTCTAACAGGTGTTTTATATTAGGTGCTATAGTTGGTTCATTGTGGAACATCTGTTTAACATCACATCCAAAATAAAACTTTACCTCTGATGTTTTTGGCTCGTGCTGCCTAGAAAATGTTGGGTGATCTACGTCCTTTGAATATTAATGAAGCAAATTAGCTCCAAATATGCCCTACTGTGTCTCAACTCCAGGAACCAACATGACTCATTAGACTCCTGTTGATTAGAAATGCTAAAGTGGGTTTTCTTTCTTTTCATTTTAATTAAATAAAGTTGACAGGCTTTCTTGATTCCCAGTTGTCCAGGACTCCCAACCTGGAGTGAGAGAAAATGGCACCCTCTTCTACACAACCCTTGCTGGGCTGTGTTGGGTTTTATTCTTTCTCAAAGGACCCCAGGAAGCAACCAGTACATTTTAAGACAAATGAGATCCAAAGGTTTTGCTCTTGGGAGAAAAGATAGAGACAGAGAGAGAGAAAAAGAAAATTTCTAATGTAATTGCAGGTGAGTGGTTATGGAGATTACAAATTAGGTCAGGTTGGTCTGCTGAGTGTCACAATATTGTGTAAGCAGTAAGCACAATTGTAATTCTCCACCATCCAGCTGAGCCATAACAAAAGACTGCAGTGATTCAAGGACACTTAATTTTTTCATCTCGATGGGGTGATGCACAGCCATAGAGACTGTGGGCAAGATCATAGCTGAGAACCCTATCATCCAAGGAAGAAGTATACTTTGATTTCTGTCTTTTATTTCCTGTGTCACATAAAAGCATCTTAACCTTAAGTTGTACCATTCTTTGGTCAGTTTATAACCACATAAATACCTTCTGAGAGTGCAGTGAACAGGGGCAGGAAATAAAGACCTCGTAGAGGACAGTTTTGTGATATGCAGGAAAAGGAAAGGAATATGCCTTTTCCTTTAACTTCCTCCCTACACTGCATCATCTCCTCCTCTGTGCTAAATTGGACCGAAAGATCAGTTAATACAGTCTCCTACCCTTAAGGCATTATTATTCCCAATGTAAAGATGACCTAACTATACTGAAGAAGGTAAAAGTTACTTCTTTATTGTTACAAACAATTAATGGATTAAAATATATTGAGAACCCGAACCTGGTACTGTGTTAAACACTATGGGAACAGAAATAAATAAGACATAATTATTATCCCTAAGAACTACTATCTCTACTCACTGGATGACCTGGGACATTCAGTTCACCAGTTAGTGATACTATTCAGTTCCTATTCTGGGCCAGAAAGTAGGTAAAATCACTTTTCTAGATGAAATCACTTCCCTTCTCTAGGACTCGAAGTCTTCATTCGTTTTACCCTCAAAGTCTATCTAATCCTACAAAAGAGATGTGGGCATGAAGAGAAGAAACTTGGGGGAAGAAAGTCCTTTCTCAATCACCATGTATCTAACCACTTGTAGCATATCCCATGCTGTAGGGATTTGTTGAAATTCAAAGATAGCTAAGCTGTGCTCTCTCCTCAAGGACCTTGCAGTTTGCTATGGACTGAGTCGTGTCCCCCTCCTCCCCCTAAATTCATATGTTGAAGTCCTAATTCTCGGTGGGACTGATTTTGGGGGTAGAATCTTTAAGAGGTAATTAAGATTCAATGAGTCTTCAGGGTGGTGCCCTAATCCAATAGGACCTGTGACTTTATAAGAAGAGGAAGAAAGAGATTTCCCCCCTCTCTTTGTATGAGGAGTAGCAACATGCAAGCCAGGAAGCAAGCTCTCATCAAAACCAAACTCTGCTGGAAACTTGATCTTGGGCTTCCAGCCTCTAGCACTGAGAGAAACAATTTTCTGTTGTTTAAGCCACAGTCTGTGGTATTTTTTATAACAGCCTGAGCAGACTGAGTCTAAGAAGACAATCAAATAGCACACCAAACCATACAAGATAGAGTATAGTTGCGCTAAAACCCAAGTCATGGTTCCTAACTGTTTTGAAAATGATAATTTCTATCTCATATAATTCCTTTATACATAATCTGATTTATACTTTTCAAATTTTTTGATTAAGGAAATATTTATGTATGTGTAATTTGGAAGTTTTTTCTGTAACTCTAAAATGCCTGATGAGTTCTCAGTCTCAGGTCTTAGAACGGATAAAATAGAAGGTGAAAGCAAGAAGAAAACCTGGCAGCAAAAACATGTAAGGAAAACTCTTTATGTCTAAATAGGCTGAATTCAGAATAAGAAAGGCGTTCTGGAAGAAGAAGAATGGGAAAGAATCTCTCTATAAAAATAGTCCCAGCCATGGCCATTTTCCCAACCTCTGCCCTTTCTCTTACCTCAGAATTCATGGTAGGTTGGACTCATAATCTCAAACAGCAGTGTTCTGGAAAACTGACTATCTGGAGAAACAAACTCTGATTTGTGGTGTTTTCCCATTTCTGTGGTGTAAATACTCCCAGGATGGCTGATTTCTTGCTACACTTGGCATCACTGACCATGGAGTTGGGAAGATAGAAGCAGAGTTGGCTCTCAAGAATCAGTCGGAGGCAACTTCAGCACATGATTGTAAGGAACCTTAGAAGTTGCATTATTCCAAACTTTGATGTGTAGAATTTAACCATCCCTGGGGAGGACTCAGGGGCTCCCCTGGGGCCAGTGATATGGCCTAAACTTCCAAGCCACTGCCTCTCTTTCCCTACAGCCCTTCTATATGCCTTAAATTAGAGCAGCTCCACTTTAATATACGCATTGGGTATCTGGGTAAAATACCACTTGAACAAAGCTACTTATACTTTATGTCAATGGGTAATAATTTGGTGTTTTCCAGAATAAAGATTCCAAATATGTTAATATTTAGTGTATGATCACGGAAAGTTTTTTAAAAACTGGGAATACTACTTCTTTGTGTATTCGTTACAATATACATTTGCATATAAAGTGTTCTGAAAACTCCTGCAATAAATAATCCTATCTCAGCTTTGTTGTAATTCAGTCTTTTCCAAGCTTCTTTGATACACAAATATTATCTTTTTAAACATTCTGCAGACCACGACTCTATGTGGTACTCTTTTGGGATATCTTTTCCCTGTATTTCCTAAAGTTATCTTAGCTCTTGGTTGAAATCCCTACTCTACTGGTTAAAGAAAGGACCAGGCCCTTGAGAAGATTTCTGAGAATACTTAGGAGGATCTCCAGCTCTACATTCTTGCTTTGGTTATTTGTGTGTGTATGTGTGTTCTTCTACTTCTACTTTTCTGTTTTTGATTCTATCCAAATATCAGTGTTCTCCAGAAAACTTCCTTTTCATCAGCTCCTTCTTAAATGTAACAGCTATATCTATCATGTATTATTCCAAGCAGAGCCTGGAAGTAATAGGGCTATTATATTTCATGGATTCTAATATGCACATTTTTAAAAACATTTTAACATGTCTGAAAGTGAGACTAAACTTACAGTTAAAGTTTAGTCTAAATGGAAGCATTTTTTCTTTCAATATTACATAAAATAATGGTGCATCTTTGAATCCGAATCATCTTAGATCAATACATATGAGCTCTAAAAACCTGCAGACCTGAGTTCCATGAAACATTATACGTGTCTCATTTGTATTTGTTCAATGAATGAATAAATGAATGAACAAAACTTTGTTTTTCCTGTTTTTCCAGGAACAACAATTTCTATTCCCTAATAGAAATATGGGTCTCAATCCTGTTTCCTAATTTAGACACACCTTCACACACAAATACATACATAAGCAATGTGTGTGCTGGTGTGCACACAGAGAAGATTTTCTGAAATGAGCTCTACTAACAAATTAAGATTGGATGTTAGATTTAGCTCTACTTCAGACAGTCCATTGACCATTTCATCAATTCAGGTTCCAGACGTTCTTCTTTCTCCTTTTCCCTCTTTTCTCCTTTTTTCTTTTAGATATGATTGGCATATAACATTGTGTGAGTTTAAATTGAGCAGTGCATGGGTTTGGTACTTTTAATATATTGTAAGGTGATTGACACTGTAGTGACAGCACCTCAATCACATGACATAATTACTATTTCTTTTTTTGTGGTGGGACTACTTGAGATCTAGTTTCTTTACAAGTTTGATTGTTAGATACAGTACTGTTGTGTATATTCACTACACTGTGCATTGTATCTCTAGGACTTACTTACTACTGGCTGCAAGTTTCTACCCTTAACTAACATGTGTCATATACCTCCAAACCTGTGGCGACCAATATTTTACTTTCTCTTTTTACAAGTTTGCCTCTTTATATTTTACACAGAAGTGGTATCATGCATTATTTGTTTTTCTTGCTGACTCATCTCTATCTTAGCTAGTGTCCTCAAGGTCCATCCATCTTTTCACAAAAGGAAGGATTTCCTTTATTCTCATGGCTGAATTCCAGTTGTGTGTGTGACATCTTCTTTATCTACTCCCGTCTTGGCTTTTATGAATAATGTCGCAATTAACATAAGAATGTAAATATCTCTTTGATGTCCTGTTTTCATTTCTTTTGGGTATATACTGAGAAGTGGGATTGCTGGAATCATATGGTAGATCTATTTTGAATTTTTTGAGGAATTTCCATATAGTTTGTCAAAGTGGCTGAAGCAGTTTACATTTCTGCTAACAGTATACAAGCACACCTCATCTTACTGTGTTTCACTTTATTGTGCTTTTTGCATTGTATTTGCTTATACATTGAAGTTTTGTGTCAACCTGGCATCAAGCAAGTCTAGAGGTGCCATTTTTCCAATAGCATTTGATCACTACATGTCTCTGTGTCAAATTTTGCTAATTCTCACAACATTTCAAACTCTTTCATTATTATTTTATTTGTTATGGTGATCTGTGATCAGAGATTATGACTCATAGAAAGTCCAAATGATACTTGGCATTTTTTATCAATAATTTTTGATTAAGATACATATTGTTTTTTTTCACACATAATGCTATTGCACAGTTAATAGTATAGTAAAACATAACTTCTGTACATACTGGGAAACCAAAAATTCATTTGACTTATGTTAGTGTGATATTTGCTTTATTGTGGTGGTCAGAACAAAACCTACAATATATCTGAGGTATGCCTGAAATAAGACTTCCTTTTTCTCCATGTCACCAACACCTTTTATCTCTCTCTTTAATTTTATTTCCTTTTGTCCTCTCTTCTAGATCTTTTCTCAATCAGAATCAAAACAAATTCTTTCCTCTTTCTTGTGTGGAGAAATATACTCATCTCAAGCTTTTCCCATCCATGCTCAGGATGACGCCACCTCTCCAGGGCCTTGACTGTATGTTCTTGGACTAAGATTCTTTCTCCTAGGCTCCATTTAGAAGGGGAAGGAAGTAAAATGTAGGTGTGGTTTTATTTTTATTGGTTGCATTACACATCCCCTCCACAACATTCCAGGGGCCTTCCTATTACTTCAGTTTTATTTCCTCCAATGATAGAGTGCTTGCTATCTTCCAAAGCAAAGAGGTCCATTTGCAGATTGTTCTAATAGTCAGAACCTTGTTATATACATGCATATATATATAATATAATATAATATAATATATATAATATAAATAATAGTTATTGATGGATTTAAAGACGAAAGTCACATTACTTATGAATTTTCTATTCCACACAACCTCATTTCTTCCTTTGCTTTCTTGAATGTCAAGGCTCCCAGATTCTTTATCATTGATATCTGTCTCCTTAATTATATTCTAGTTTGTCAGCCTTCAGCTGAGGGTGTGGCTGCCAGATCTGAGTGATACACTTCATGTGTAGCTTAACGGCACGTAAGACATTATATTCTTCATATAATTTATAATCCTACCTATTTTATTTCCTTGTTCATTGCTTTAAGTCTTTATTACAATGCAGAGACATGGTTCTTGTCTACTACTTGTCTGGCAAGTAGTAGATGTGTAATACGTGTGTTGACTGACTAACTGAATGAATAAGCTGTCCTTTCCCAACATTCCTCATAGATGCCTCATAGCCATTCATGTATTTCATTGGTGAGTTCTCCTGGTGTCCTCAAATGCTGTTTATTAGAAACCTAAACATAGAAAGTATTTTATTTATTTACTTTTTAAGGCTTTATTTATTTTATAGAGAGATTGAAAGGGAGAGAGAGAGGGAGAGGGGCAAAAGAGGAGGGAGAGGGACAAGCAGACTCCATGCTGACCATGGAGTCATAGGCATGGCTCTTTCTCATCCTGAGATTATGACCTAAGCTGAAACCAGGAACTGGATATTTAACCAACTGAGACACCCACGTGCACCCACGAAAAGTTTTTTAAAGACTCCGGACCCAGTTTGAGTTTTGTGTCTCTTGTATCTATAGCTTTTGGTATGTGATAGATAGTGCTAGAAACTGATAGATCAATATCTTCCATATCTACTTTCTCTAGTCATTATCTTCCAATCATTCTTGCCTGACAGAAAAGGCAGAAGCAAAATAGAAATGGAGCAATTCTTTTTTTATCCATTATCTGCCATTTTTATTTATTTAGAGAGAAAGAGAGAGCATGAGCTAGGGGAAGGGCAGAGGGAGAGAATCTTAAGTGGACTCCATGCTGAGCATAGACCCTACCACAGGGTTCAATCTCAGGACCTTGAGATCATGACCTGAGCTGAAACCAGCCACCCAGGTGTTCCTCCATCATCTATCATTTTTAAACCATCCTTTCTCTGGTCTGTGAAAGACTTAAAAAGGGAACTCAAACTCAATTATGGTTGCTATGCCATGGGGTGGGTGGATTCTGTATGGAATGACCCAAACCTGTATCACTAATTCTACTTTTGTTTTTGGATACACACTGAATTCTCTTGTATTATGAGCCTTTCCCCTTGGATACACACTGAATTCTCTTGTATTATGAGCCTTTCCCCTTATTGTATGACTTAGTCATAATTAGAAGTTATTGAGAGCAGGAGCCTTCTTTTTCCTCTTCACCATTCTATTCAAATTTGGTATTTGCTTTAGCAATAGGTGTTGAAAATCCAGAACTTGTGTGACTCGTGGCAGTGCTCTTGACCTGAAACCTTCAGAAGTGCCCTTATTCACAGGAAGTTGATTTGGCTCTGCCTGCATGCCAAGAGAAAGGAAGGGAAAATGAGAACCCTGGAGGGAAAAACACCCTAAGAATAGAGGTATGGGTGAGATTAGCTCTTAGATTTCCATATAATCATATCACAGACCATTATGTAGATGCTAAATATTAGGAACGTATCTTCTATCACTTGGAAGAGTATCTACAATGCAGTATTTGCCTAAGAAAGAAAGTACAGCAAAGATGCTTAGTATAGTAAGATGCATCAGAGGATCACGTGACAGAAGATCCGTGTGTGTGTGTGTGTGTGTGTGTGTGTGTGTGTGTTCATGGTTTTGTTATGCACAGGAATAGGAAAGATACTGATCAGCTTATTAGTATTGACTAGACTGGGAGGTAAAGAATGAAAGAAAAGAAAAAGAGAACATAGTTCAATGGCTATACGTTTTTCTTATGGAGGTTTGTATTATTTCCTTGGTTGTCATAAATATGTTAGGATGTCCCTTTGGAAAGAGGAATTTTGTAAAAGATTCAAGGGAAAACAAATCTAAACCCCAATAACTCTTCAGAAGAAAAACCAGTCAAAAATTGGAGAAAAGTAGAATTTCTAGGCATGTTCTCCTTCTTTTCAGGTTTTTCAGGAATGGGGGAAAGATTCAGCTTTTCTGACTTGAGCTTAAGTCTTGCATCATTGTATTTCACACATGATTATAGATGGGTCATGGGGTCAGGAAGTTCTACTGAATGCTGAAAACATGGGAACTGTCTTCTCTTCTCCTTGTTGTTCACGTTTCTCAAAGGGGGCCATCCTGGAAACAAACAAATGAAAGCTTTGTGTTTGTTGGGGGAAGGGGGTGGTGAGGGGAATGCCTGCCTATTTCCCAGGCCTCACAGTCACAGTGGTGTGAGATGCCTGTGGGAAAGTGACTGGTACTCACACGTGTGCAACCTGGATTCGTGGTTTTATCACTGTCTGATTGAGGGGGGACAGCTCTGAGCATTTCCTTAGGGCTCTATAGGGGAAAATGTGTGCTTTTCTAAACCCTTCACTGTCTAAATCCTAGAGGATACCCCTCCAGGTTATCTGATTTTATGTGAAGTATCTTACAACACTCTAAATTATAAGTGATTGACAGCAACACAAAATAATTCTTGTCTATGGACAAGTAAATTCTGTCCTGTTGATAAGACTTTCTTTCCCACTGTGGCAAAAACACATTTGCCTCCACTTGCACATTCATTTTAAAATTCCTCATCTGTGAGTACATCTGTTCTTTGGATTCTTTTAAAGTGAGTAAAATATCTGTCTAGTTCTCTCATGGATTATGAGCTAAATATTTAATGTGTTCATTTTTATATCTGTATAGGAATCATGCTTTACCCTACTTGAAGAATTATCTTTTAACAGTTTCTTGGAATATCCCAAGGGATTAAAACTAGTAGCTTATGAGTATAACACAAATTTATATTGTTTTTCCCCCTCCCACCCTCTTACACTGCCTCTTGCCCCTCACTCCTGGCTCTTTACCTTCACATTCCCAAGTAAACTACATTCTGTAAGCTTTTGTTTTGGTTTCTGCTTTGGGAGCTAAGGATTGGGCTGGTCAGGGAGCAAAGACATGGAAGCTATTCTACAAATATTATTTATTATTTGGGTAAATTGATAAAGTAAATCAGAATCTCGGCACTAAAAACGTAAGCCATAGGAGCACCTGGATGGCTTAGTCGATTAAGTGTTCAGCCCTTGGTTTCAGCTCAGGTCCTGATCTCAGGGTTGTGAGATCAAGTCTCGCATTGAGCTCCATACTCTGTGTGCAGTCTGCTTAAGACTCTTTTCCTCTCCTCCTGGCCAACCCCACTGCTCACTCTCTCTCTCGAACAAACAAATGAATAAATCTTAAAAACAAAACAAAACAATGTAAGCCATATATTGGAGATGGCAGAGCAACAAAATGAAAAGGACCTTGGGTCTCCAGCAATCATGGTGCCATCCTATGAGCCCCAGACTGTGTTTACATGAGAGAGAATCAAACATCTGTCTTGTGAAGTAAGCCACGACACATGCATGTTGAGTTCTCTATCTCTTAGGACTGAGCCTCATCCTATCTGATTCATTCCCTTCTCCCCTCAAGCAGCCTTTGATACCAATAGGCTTATGTATCTGAATGGAAGAGGTAGAGCCAACATGAGGAGGCCACCCATGAGAGATTAAGTGCTGGCTGCCATAGGTCTGACTGACTGAACCAATAGAGTTCCACAGTGGGCCAGACCTCTTCTAGAAACTGTTCTGGTTAAGAAGTGGCTTGAATGGATTCAAGAGGAGTAGGTGGTATTTAAAGTAGCAAAAGGGATGAGGTAGAAAGTTGAAGGTACAAGATGGCCTGAGGAATTACAAGAAGGTGGCAGAGAGTATAAAGTAGGCAGTGGAGGGTGAGGGGGAGGAGACCACGTTAAAGGGTGCAGCAGTGCATGCAGGAAATGTGTGAAAGTTCTAAAAGTGCCCCTTATCCCCCTGCCCACCCCTGAGGACAGCTGCAGGAGCCCTGAGAACTCTCACTTCCTAGAACCCCATAACCATTTCCTCAATGCCTCTGGATACTTCTAACTCCTTGCTTTCATTGGCCTCAAAGGGAGTTCCTATGTGGTTCAATGAAATGAAATAGGAAAAGGACCTGACAGGATGTCTGTGAACACCCCCTTCTCCACCTTCCTTTTTCTGATGACACCTCTCTCCCCACAAAGTTCAGTCCTCAGCAATTTGTACCATCGTTTCAATGTTTGATTCCTGATGGTGATAATTAAACCATTTAGCTTGTCTACAGACACCAACTGGCATATTAAGTCTTTTCTTCTTATACCTTTTTTAAAAATAATGATCCTTTCATATCAAACACTCATTACAAAAACAGTTCCCAAGTCTGATGTTAATTGTGTCTCTTGTTATATAGTTACAGATCACACTGACTCTGGATCACACCATGTGATGATTTTTATTCATTAATAGCCAGCACTTAGGAAGAAATGGGTCCTACCTAGTCAATGTGGAAGGGGGTTTTCTACCCACAAGAGGCATATCAGCAGTAAGAGTTAGGAAAGAGAGCTCAGACTTTGTAAAATTATTGGAGTTTAAATTCTTTAACATAACAATATCTGTCCATGTTGTTGAGGAAGTTCATTGAATGGAACTCAGAAAAGGAAAGGCATAACCCTATATAGCCCAAATCTTCAAAAGAGAAATACCTAGGGACTCAATCTAGAAAGTTCAGTGAGATGATTGAGAGAAACATTTGAATAGCATGGTTTTCAGACATCATTACAAATGAATCACTTGTGTGTATGTGTGTATAAAATAACTTCTATAGAAATCTTCTAGAGTCTAGACAATGCACAGGCTAGTTCCAAAAAACAAACAAACAAACAAAAACCACCAAAAAACAACTGAAAGAAAACACACACATACACACATTTTCCCCTACAGAGCCCTATGGAAATGCTCAGAGCTGTCCCCCGTCAATCAGTCAAGGATGACCCCACGAGTCCAGGTTGCACACGTGTGAGTACCAGTCACTTTCCCACAGGCATCTCACACCACTGTGGCAGTAATGCCCAGCAATCCACAGGGATATGTTCGAGCATCAAGCTACATTTTTGCTAAGCTGATCCCAGCCCACAGGGACCAGTTTGCCTCAGCTGTGGCTAAAATAGAGGATTTGCATTTGTGTACTTTCCATAGGAAAACTGAGGCTCAGAGGGGTGAACATAGTTGTCCAGGGTCACACAGCTCATTCAGTAGGAGACTCTGGTTTCAAAATTCACACAGACTGTCTCCACAGCCACCCTTCCTACTCTTATATTCTAGGTTGCTTTTTACTGAAAACCACATGTAAACATGAACCATTGCTTAAGGTAGAGTTGAGGTGCCAGGCTCTGGATTTGTCTGAAAGAATAAAAATCCCCAAGAGCATACCTATTATAATATCTGTGGCTTGGTCTGGACAACAAATTAAGAATTTGTTTAATGTCATTAGTGTTGCCTGATCTCAGAACCCTGCAGTCTTACCCATCTATCTTCCTCCCCTCCCGCACACACACTTGGCCTTTACAGAAACAGCTTTGTAATATTTTTTCCTCACTTCTTTAAAGCCAGAATGAGTTATAGAAGTGAGTATGGAGTCCTTTGGAAAAGTGGAAAAATTGCCTTCCACAGAATCACTCTGGGAGCTTGTAAGTCTTGGTGTAGAGGAAATGTGAAAGCAACACTGTCACCAGCTGTACAAATTATCAGTTTGTGTGTGGTTTGTGTGCGCTGGAGCTGGGATGGAGAGCATGGGTGCTTAGAAGACCACTGGATACTTAATCACAGTTCTCTAGGGTCTTACAGGCTAGGCCAGGGGACACATTTAAGCCTGATTATTTATTTCTGTTGTGTACCTTTCAGGCAGATTATATATACATATGTTACTTTACTTGTGACTTCCCTTTTCTTCGGGCCATATTTCTGTGTCTAAAAATCCTTTTCATCCCTGTGTGGAAACTCCTCATGTGGCTTCTCTCAGCCAGGTTACTTAGACAATGCGAAATCAAGCAAAGCTTGTGAGCACCTCTCCTCTGCTTTGGTATAAGTAAATAATAGCGACTGTAGAATTTGTCTGAAAAAAGAAAAGTGCCACCCTGGAGTGTTGTGGCATGAAGAGTTTGCAGAATTTAGTGATGTTTTGTGTTTTTTTCATCTGTTATATGAGCTCTGTGACCTTGAACAGGTGGCTGAGACAGCATCTGTACTGATTACAAAGGCTAAACAGAGTTGATAATCCCCACCTCACTCAAAAAGGGTCAGGGCGGGCAGCATGAGACAATTGGATTGGAAAGTGCCTTGTAAACTATTAAGTGCCGTGCTACCCAAGATTCAGCAAATGCTAACATTTTTCTCTCTGACCTTAAATATGAGAAAAGCCAAGGGTGTGAATATATATTATAACTCAGCGAAGGCCACAATGCAAGGTCATAGGCTGATGGTATCTGAATTTGTTGATGCTATCCACTGTTAAACTTGGAGAAACATCATCTTGTTGGTTGTCTTTGGGAAATAGCACATGATAGTAAAGTTGTATGGTAACTTACCATATTCCACACAACTGTTTTCCATACATGTCTCATGTATTATGTCTGACTATTAGCACAAACAAATCAGGGAGTTGATAAAATGTAGAATAATCAGGAAGCAGACCATAGTGAAGGATGCCATAGAACTTCTCTGCACTTGTTTATTCAGCTTATGTTTGCAGAGCTCCTACTGTGTGCCAGATAGTATGCTGGGTAAACATGTATCTTGTTGTTTGTTATTGCGGCTGAGGCATGACCACATATGGCAATGAAAAGAGAGGCAGCTGTGAGGCTAAATGGTAGGTAAATCCTAGAACTAACATATGCTTCCTACCCTAAGCTGGGGGCTCTGGCCTTAGCTTTGCAAATCAAAACCCAGGCCAAGAGCTTGGAGCTACTTAAAGACCGCTCCTCAGAGGTCGCTAAAAGCTGCTAAGTGAATGTTCCCACTTTCCATCTGTCCCTCTAATCACAGCCTCTGTGCTTCTTATAGTCACAGCAAGTTCCCACATGGAGGGTGTGGGAGCCGACAGGACCCACCTCTGCCAGCTCTTTGTTAAATATGATTCTCCGAAGGCTCTTCTCCAAACTCAGGAGGAACCTGGAGCTGCTGGCTTGGGCTCAAGCTCCCAACAGTAGCAACTCAAAAATGTCACGTGGTCTGCACTAATTAGACCTGCCATAGCCATTACCAAGGAGAGCCAGAACGTTTAGGCAATTAGTGATGATTTGGCTAGTGTCCACAATTGCCAGATGGCCTCTGCTAGTCCCCCACATTCTCCGAGAAATTACACATGGAGGCAAAGCTGATGTCCTATAAAGGCATAGACAGAATGAACATTCTAGACATGTAGTAGGAAGAAAAAAAATACTAATAATCCTAATCATAAACATAGGTGCTATTTATTGACCATCAATGATGTACTAGGCTTGAGGTTAAACATTTCATATGGTTATTAATTCAGTCCTCATATCATCCCTCTGGAGTAGGTGCTAAAATTATCTTCAGTTTAGTTGAGAGAAAACTAAGGCTTTGAGAGGCTGTTCGAGGTCACCCAGCAAGAACACTTAAATGCTGGAATTCAAACTCAGTTCTTTCTGGCTATGAAGTGCATTCTGGATTCACACAGACCATTTTGTGACAGCATGATAGGAAGATCTCCTTGAAATATGTCAGTTCCCCAGCCTAGATTAAGTCTTTCTTGTATATGTTCTTGTGGCATTATCAAGCTGTTTTTTTTTAATATCCATAACTGTCATATGCTAAATGCTTATGTCCTCTAAGTGTAATGAAGGTAGGACTTTGTTGTTTTCTTCACCACTTTATCTGCAACTATTTGCATTATGTCTGGTATATAAAAAGTAGTC
Source organism: Lontra canadensis (assembly GCF_010015895.1). Taxonomy (NCBI): domain Eukaryota; kingdom Metazoa; phylum Chordata; class Mammalia; order Carnivora; family Mustelidae; genus Lontra; species Lontra canadensis. Next base: position 19,275,354 of record NW_022631028.1, on the reverse strand, counting down.
AACAATTTCTTGTTTGTGAATTAATGAAAGCAGACAAGCAAGCAAGAAAAAGAGGATGAAAGAAAGAAGACATGACTCATGAGAATAGGGACAAATCATTAGGTTTCATATATACAAATATGTAACAGTGGTGTGCTGGTAAATCAGTTCTCTTGTGGGGGAAGAAAGAACCTTGACTTGTAGTGTTTTACAGGTGTACATACTCCCAGCATGACCAGTGTCAAGTTAACATGATTTCACTGAACTCAGAGTTAGGAAGAGATGCACAGTATCAGCTCTTGTCAAATTCCGCAGGACTTTCTCTAATTTTTTGGAGTCCAGAGAGAGTCCCTGCCTTCCCTGATTTTCATTCTCCCCATCCTCAGAATGAGGAGTCTGGGCTAGTGTTTCCACATTCTCTCTATCAGCTCTGACAGTCTCTGAGTCTACATAGGATGTCTTTCATTATTTTTCCCTCCTACTGGGGTGATGGAGATCTGGGAGAAAAGATGGATAACTAAACCCCAAGAAGATAAAGTGAGGGCTTAAACCAATGGCAGTTACGGCACACTGGCTTCATGTTCTCCTTTTTTCCCCTTAGAAATATCTCCCAGCACTTTCAAAACAGGGCACTTTTTACATCTAGTTGAAGGAATCAATCCATTTGCTTCCCAAGTAGAATTCAGCTACATCTCACTAATTTCAAAAGTCAAGCATCAGTGGATTTTGGAAAGTTAGTACTTAGCATCAGGATATAGCTGAAGATAAACCACCCTGTTACAATGTGCTGGAGAGGTGTAGAGAGACCTACAGTTTCTATATTTGGGAGAGACAAATGGATGCAACGAGAGCATGGTGATATCTCTATTTTATGCTCTTCTGCTTACTTGACCATCTCCTTCCTTTTTTCATAATTTAGTCTACAGTATCCAAGCTGTCCATCCAGCGTAAATGTAAGATGTCACAGAATATCCTAGGGAGAGTGGGAAACTGTTATTGTGATTGTAATATGTGATAGCTGTATTTCTGCCTCTGCAATATTTTCAATGAATGGTCACTTGGCCTTAACATCTCAGTTTCACAGGGCTCCTAGCCACTATTCTGAGTGTTCATCTTATAGAAAATTAAAAACCATAGATTTTTATAAAAAGAAAATTCTTTCACGTAAAGTCACTATAATTTGGGTAGTTCTGCGTAGAAAGCCTATGTCAAGGGGTTTAGAGATTTAGGGACAGAGAATGAGGCGTACATGTTTGTCTTCTTCTGGGACTCAGTAGCAAATGGATCATTCACAATGCTGATAGTCACCCACAGAGTCAGGCTAATTAGACCTTTCGCCTTGAAGGTCCTCTTACCCATTAGTCAATATGTACAAGGCAGTCATTTCAAACTCAGATGTAGAAAGCATTTGTTGAACCACCAGTATTTGTCAGGCATGCTGGAGGGTTGGGGAGAGGGAACAAATAAAGAAAACAGGGACTTTTAATATGATAATACCAGAGGACAGAAGTGTGGATGAGTAGTTAAGGAGGAGTCTAATATGAATAGAAACAGAAATACGTAGAAGAAACACGAGACTTTGGGTCATGTGCTGGGGAAAGAAGGCTCTGGAGTCAGATCAAAAATATTTACTAGTCATGTGACCTTAAAAAAGTTACCTAACTCTGTAAGCTTTGGTTTTCCTATATATAAAAAGGGATAAGAATCATCATGCCTATCTATTAAGTTGTTTTGTAGATTGTTGAGATGATGCATGTGAAGAACTCACCATAGTCCCTGACATGTAGTGAACACTCAATAAATGTGAGCTACAATGAGTTCTTTTCTTTGGAAATAATATTTTGTGTAAGATTAATGAGAGTGTTTATGGGTAGGTGTGGAATCAGGGAAAGGCATTGCAGGCAGAGTGACAAAGACATGAAGGCGTGAAAGACCACACTGTATTTGGGTAGCATTTACTAGACCAAATTAATCCAACAAATTTTGAAGGGTGGGAAGGGATGGAGTTTGAAAAAGAATACTGGAACAATCTTGGAAAGAATTGATAGTCCTTATAAAGAAGGTGACCTCACCCTGAAGGCCAAGGGGCCCAATGGAATTTTTAAGGCAGTAGTCAAATCTGTATATAGAGTTTGTTCAGGTGATAAAATGAATTGGAAAGGGAAAGAATTTTGAAACAGGATAACCTACTAGGGGGCTTTTGTCTTGAGATACATATAGTTGACACCATGGGAGTGGGGAAGGACTCCCACAGATATATATAGAATGAGGAGGACAATGGTGAAGGCTTAGAGAACCCCACACTGCAGGGATGGCAGAGGAACAAGTACTGACACTAAGGAAAGAGACTGTAGGAAAGCTGGCAGAGCTAGGGACAGAAAGAGGGGTTGGCTTCATGAAGATGTGGAAAAGGACATCTCTGGGAGGATAAGGTAGTTTAGCAGTGTCAAACCCCACTGAGATGCCAAGAAGGCTGAGACTTGAAAAGAGCCAAGAGTTGAAGCAATTAGTGGTTCATTGATGGCTTAATTAGAATGGTTTGCATAAATTCCTAGATTGCAGATGAGAAGAGAAGTGGTGAGGAAATGGAGAGGTGAGTGTGTACAGCTTTTCAATTAATTGGGAGGTAAGGGATTAATCCATAAAGGTAATAACCTAAGGTTTGGGGCAGGGGAACATGGAAGTTAAATAACTTAGAAATATTGGGATGCACCATCACTCTTGAAGGGGACGGGTTTGGTTGAGAAAAAGGAATTGAAGCAACACAGAGAGAAGAGATCCCTGCAGAGCCTTGAAAAGAGTAGATCAAAAACTGCACATTGAGCAATTGATTGAAGAGGAAAACCTCTTCTTCTATGTCAGGAGGGAGTAAAGGGAGCATGCGTAGGAGGATTGCTAATACTGGAGGTGGTGGCACATTGGCCTGTATTTTCTGTGTGGAACAGTTAAAGTTGTCTTGTGAATAGAAGGTGGAGGTAGATCCTGGATGCTTGACTGGATTGGTAATCTGTGGAGCAGACCCCATGGACAATGAGAAAGAATGTGAAGAAAGGCCAAAAAGATGTGAAAGTGTCACTCAGATCAGAAAACACGATATAGAAAAGAGGACATAGTTGTAATTTTCTCTAATTCTGTGGGGAATCCTGGAAGCAGTAGCAGAGAAAACCTATATGTAGGATGGATTCTGGGTTGGGATTGGCAGGAAGTAGATAATGGAAGTGCAATTGGGTAAAGGAATAGGAGATCTCCAAAGGATTATTATTGATATAGATATTAGTGGGGACCAGAATGGCAGGGAAGGAAGAAGTGCTGGGAGGGGCTGAGAGGCTAACATACTCAGGCAGTGGGGAATAGAAATGTGAGAATACGTCCTTTGTCATCTTCCCGTCACTCTGTCAGGTTATGATCATACGATCTGTGTCTATCTTTCCATTAGAAGTGGATATAAGTAAGTGAGCAAAGCAACTGATACTAAATAATAGTATTCCAGAACATTCTATGCCAGTGGAGGTGACAGTGTTTATTCATTGGATAGCTCCTATGACTGCAAATGGAATGACTAGAGCTTTTTAGATTGACAAAGAGTTTCTTTGAGAATGAAAAAATCCCACATCCAATAATCTTACAATTTGATTTCTAGTAGCTCTGGAGAGACCATATCTTTATTTTTCCTCTTTACTTCTTACCCACATTAAAAGAATATGTATTCAAGAAAATGTTCCATTAGGTATCTTAAGCATGGTCAAAGGAAGAATTTATCAAAGTAACTTGGGAGGTTCCAGTCACCCTAATTTACTCATGAATGTCTTATAGCTGATCTCAGAAATTCCTCCTGTAGTAAGTTCCAACAGGAGGTTAGTCATTATCTACTTGCTCTTCAAAGTCAGATATGTCTGGGTGAAGTTATATCTTCATGCCTTAGCGTGAATGAGTTCATCAGATAACTTGTGGAAGCTGAGGGTTATAGAGTTCAAATTCTTTGACTCTTATTAAAGAAATATAACTATATTTGATAGGAAGGCTTGAGAATGTTACTAACAAAATGCCCAAGTGTTGCTGAATTTGTCCTTTTTGGCAAGAGAGGGAAGAGAAGTACTTTAACCTGACTCTCCAGTACGGGTGAAAGTCTTAATGAAATTTAAATCTATACATGCTGTGTTTTTATCTTTAAAATTGACTATCAAAATGTTTTTGCATAATGACAGGGAGAATAATGTTTTACTATAAGGCTACTATTCACAAAACTTTTAAAAAATGGTTATTAGAAGGTCCATTTTTTCATATAACATATATGATCATTTTAGAAACTAAAATTTGCTCTCTTAGGCTATAATGAACTCAAAGCCTATAGTGATTAAACCACCGCTTTGAGAATAAACTCAACAAATTGTTGATTGATCTGCCACTGTATATATTGGTTGTGTTTTGCTCTAAGGTAGCATTTTGTCTCTCCCACTCATCTTAGGAGTAGAAAGATCTGGGGAATAAGAATGCATAGTTGCCCACAGTGGGTAGGTGATAAGCACTAAGATGAGAATGACAGACTCCCTTCTATTTATTGGCTTAGATCTGGCAATGGAAGCAAATATCTGGGGGAGAATGCTGAACTGGCATGCACATTTGAACATCCTCTTCTGGCCTAAAAATTCATCAGTGGCTCCCAGTTATCCTTTGTATAAAGTCTAAACTCCTCACTGTGGTCAGAAAGGCTATTCATGATCTGTCCCATGCATATCTCCGCAAACTTCCATTTTCACAATGTTCTAGCTGTACTTGTTCTTTTTGGTCCCTCAGATAGCCTACCTCAGGACCTTTAAACATGCTCTTTCCCCTACTTCTGTCATGGTTTTCATTTTTCTTCCTTAGTTTTCAGCTCAGATGCTACCATTTTGGAGCTGTGTTTCCAGGCCTAACTACCTAAAATAAGCCCACCTCTATTTTTATCTCACCTAATACCTGGCTTGACATGTCTATGATAATTACTGTAAATTGAGATTGTTTTGTTTCTTCACCCAGTTCAGGCTACATAAAAAATGGATGTATCCACCTTAACTTCATTCAAGTTCCAGACCCAGTTGGGAGTAATGTTAACATGATGGTAAGAATCTTACCTATTTGCTTTTCCTGTCATTATTGTTACCTGGCACAGAGCATGGCATACTGTAGGCATTCAACAAATATTTGGTAAATGAATAAATGATAATAATATTAACTTCTCATTGAATTATATTTAGGTCTTAGGCAACTTGTTAACACAATGCATATAGACATGTCAACCAGTTCCATCCCCAACTCTTCAGAGAAGGTCACTATTATTTCTACTCTGGAAATTAGTAGGCAGATTAAGTAATTTACCCAATGACTTTTAAGGTGCTAAGTGGTGGTTTATGTTTTGTTATGACATAAATTTGTGTTCTCAGCCATGACTTTTATTTCTCTTGCTATGTTTTAGGAGTAGCAGATTGGGGGGTCCAAATTCAAATTGCCCAGAATTCCTTTTAAATACATGATAGTTGGCCAAGTTTTTAAACCCGACCATCAATTCTCAAACCTCCCCAAATTTTCACGTCATTGTGGTGCCACTGTGCTAGTCTCAGTATTGAACCTAATTATATAGGAAGTTTCCCAAGGCATCTCTTCCCCTCTGATTCAAATCTCAAGTCTCTGTGCCCTCCATTAAAGAGGTGCTAAGACATAAACAGCCACTGTGAAGTATGTATTTTAATAGGTATTTCAAATGCATGGGGGATGTGCAGAATTCTGAGAAAACAGAATCTCAACCTCTGCAAAAGCTAGTCAAAATGGTATTTAATCAGCCTAGATTTTTATTCCTCCCAAGAACTCTGAGTCCCTGGAGCTCTTTTAATCTTGGTTCATTAAAAGTTAATATAATTTGGATTGGTACTATTCATTTTGTGTCTGGACACCTCATTTACCCAGCTTAGGCTGAGTTTCTGGGCGCCAAGCCTACATAAAAAGTGTTTGTATTCACTTTACCTTCATTCAAGTTGCAAACCCAGATGGGAGTGATCAATAGCTGATCGTTGATAAATGATAATCATTATAAAGAATACAGATTCAAATGTCAGCCACAGAATGAATGCCAGATATTTGTTGTTGGGTAATTCGGTAATGTCAGGAGGTAAGAGTGCTATGAGAGATTGCTATGCTGCAGTCATTACCTAGCCCAGGGGAGGAGTGTTAAGCATTAATACTTGAGCTGTGAAAGTATCAGAAACTTGATGTTCAAGCAAGCTTCGTAAGGGGCAGGAGAAGCTTAATAAGCCCCCAATTTTTAATTGTGTACAAAGGACTACTGATGTATAGAGTCTCCATTTTATGAATTAGACTCAATCTCTCTGACTGCTGCAGTACTAAATTTGTATAGAATTATGATCTGGAGAGTGATGGGCTGGCTTGGGATTAGGGGAAAAAGAAAGTAGGCAAAGCACTACATTCAGACTAGAATGATCTCTTTATACTGTAGACAGCTCCTGAGTAGTTACACCATTGCCTTGAGGATACACATTATTTGATTTGTCCATTAATTTTTCTCATTCAGTTATTTATGCATGCATCCAAAACAGTCTTACTATATGCAGACACTTGCCACATTAGGGATGCAAAAAGGTAAAAAAGGCTAAAATATGGATCTTGCCTTTGGAGTGGTTGTATTCTATGTGGGTGAAAAACAGGTATCAGCACAATAGTTATTAAGATACAGTGTGAGAGCTTCTGTGGTAAAAGTTCATGGAATTATCCGAACATAAATCTGAGAGTATGTTAGGTGAATGATAAGGGGGTGAAAGAAAGTGTCATTACGAAGAGATTTTTGATATTGATCTTGAATGATGAACCTTTCATTGTTCACCAGATGGGGAGGGTAGACAGAGCAGTTTGGGAAGAGAGAAAAACTCTGTCTGGGCAAGAGCAACTATTTGCTTGAAAAACTGTGGTGTATGAGTTGATACAGTGGGAACTGAAATTGTGATAAACAAGGAAATAGTACCATGCTGAGAAGTGTTGTTTTTTGTCTTGGGTCCTGTTGCTCTGGCAGGTTTTAAAGAAATAGAGTCATCTATATGCTTCAGTGTTTTATATAGTGCATTCTCTGGAAGTACATGGTGAAAGCATGGTAGAGTAGAAATATTTAACTCTTTGAAGCTAGGGCTTCCATAACAGTCCATGTAAGAGCCGTTGTGGGATAGAGAGGCAGGACCATTATTGGCGTCATTCACTGCCATGGAGAACATGGAGGAATAATGCGGGTAACGATGGGAATAAGGAGCTCGGAGAAAGAACATGTTGAGTGTGAAGACACTTCCCTGCTGAGGCTAGAAGAATTGAAGGTATGGGGTCAGGGAGGAAGTTAGAGGTTTGAAAGATGGGTGTTCTGATAGTTGGTAAAATTATGGGGATGAGGAATCATAGGGAGGTGAGAAGAAATCTGAGGATGAAAGCATGGTGAATACCGAAATCTACATGGATGAGCAGAGGAGAAGGCGGTAAGGAGATTGGAAGAAAATGGTCAGAAAGGTCAGAGGGCAACTGTGAGGGAAACCCAGGGAAATGCTGTGTCCTACAATTACATTAGCAAATATCTCAGTGAAGAAGAACATGAGCTGGTTATTATAATGAATACAATTTATTAACTTTTTGGTTTTGCCAATTTGTATTAATAGTTTCGAATTTTAGTTGAATATCTATTTTATGTTAATAGGAGATAGTGAAACCTAATTATGGTGAAGCTAGTAATTATTTCAGAAGAATGTGGAAGCATATTGGTAAAAGAGGATGGAAAAACCCACATCACTACCTAAGAGTAAAGGAGACTTTTTCTTTGATCTTCATATAATGAGAGAACCTCATTATCATACTTATGAAGGTGATGTGTTTTAATAACAACAACTTCTTAATTAATAGTTCCTATACTATATTTTATAATTAAGCTTGGGTTGAAACCAGAGAGAACACTTGTCTCAGTTTCATTGGAGGCCTCTTGGCATTGAATCAGACATGTTTGTTGAGTTGCGTTTATATGTATTTCATGGTTGGATAGGGATGCTGGTTAGGTAATGTCTCATCTCTCATGTATTAATTCATTCAGCAAATATTTATTGAGACTCTAAGAATAGCTTTAGACTCTGGAAACAAAGCTGTACTCTCAAACGTCTGTACTCTTACAGGGTTATGTTTGGATATGGCAGGAGAGAGGAATGATCAATCAAATGTCACATACTGATAACTGCTTTGAAAAACTAAAGCAGGGGGCGCCTGGGTGGCTCAGTGGGTTAAGCCACTGCCTTTGGCTCGGGTCATGATCTCAAGGTCCTGGGATTGGGCCCCGCATCGGGCTCCTTGCTCAGTGGGGAGCCTGCTTCTCTCTCTGCCTCTGCCTGCCTCTCTGCCTGCTTGTGCTCTCTCTCTCTCTCTGTCAAATAAATAAATAAATAAATAAATAAATAAATAAATAAATAAAACCTTGAAAAAAGAAAAACTAAAGCAGAATAAGGAATAGAGATGACAGAAAGCTTTTCATTTAAGAACCAGTGTCCCTGGGTCTCACAGCCTGTCTGCTGTGTCAGTGAAGACTAAGCCAGTGGGAATTCCCTGTGAATAACATGTGTGGATGAGCACTTGCTCTCAGCAGAAGCTTCTTTCATTCATGCTGTCTCCTCTGTTATTCTCCCATGTTGATTCTCATGGTCAGCAGCTGGTAGGTCCCAGGAACTCACAAAGACCATGCTGTGTCTCCTCAGGCTCTCTCATCTACAGAGCGATTCTTCTGACACTCTGCTGCTAGACAACTCTTTATCTTTAAACACCCCAGAGAGAGACCATCTTCCCATGGGCTTAGAGAGTGGCACCCTTTGGCTATTTATCCTTGGCTAGCCAGGTTTTTGGTTTCATTTACACTTTATCTTAGTTTGAACAATTATAACAGTCATGCATAACATTGGGGAAACGTTAAAATAATAATATTGAAAAATCCTTTTTTTTTCTTTTATGCCCTTTGCCCCAATTTCTTGTGTTTTCAATCTACTCCCTAGAGGGAATTACTTTTAACAGTTTCTTTTGTATTTTTCCATCTATGTAAGAGTAAGAGTCCCTGTATCCAATCCTAAAATATTAAAATATCTAATCAATCTTTTCCATATGAGGACACAGGTTTTGTTAAGCTTTGGTGTCAACTGCTTCAGTGTTTTGGGTATCTCAGTAGGGCATCAGGATAGAAGAGCAAACTGTACTAAAACAATTCCACAGAACAGCAGTGCAATGTGAAATAACAGACTTTGGTAAGAAACCTAAAACTTTTAAGATAAGAAACTGACAAGAATGTGTAGTGGCAAAGTTGTAGTGGCTAGGTTTGTACTGGCAAAGCTGATTTTGATGTGGTCCAATTCCAGAACAAATTGTGACATCCATGTTTTGGTTTGTACTGTTCACTGACTTCCATTCACTGGTGATTTCATCTCCTGTCCTGGAATGACTACCCAGACTCTCAGTTTCCTCTATGAAAGGTCTGACTCTTCAGATTTTGTCTTGTTGAATCCCAGGCTGCTGAGGTGTCTAATTTACATTAAACAGGCCTACTTTGCATATTTAGTTGTTCTTCTTAAAAGTAAGTTTTTATAAAGAAAACTTTATACAATCATGCACAGAAAACAAATATGTATTTTTACAAGTGGAATACAACTATAAAATTATATGCAATTAAAAACAAATTAATAGTATTAAATTATAGCTATATTCTGTTGCCTGCCAAATCTCTTGAGACCGAAGTCCACTATTTCTTTGTGTTTGTGTTGGGGCAAGGAGAGAGGTAATTATCCTGAAGATATTTAGTAGGTTAAAAGAGGAATTAAAACAAATAAGCAAAATTTAAAAATATACCTTTCTCAATAAAGAATACATCACCTAGACTCTCCAAGGATTTATAGGACGAATACTTAAAGGGAGTAGAGTCCCAAATGACTTTCACCTGTTGGCTCCTACAGGGTCTGTCTCAGCTGCAGCGAGTCATTCTACCTTAGTTCATGTTCTTGCCAGAGCAGCACACACGTGATTGAGTGAGTTAGGAGTATAAGGTCTGGCTATTTTGGCCTAAGGAGAGGTCATTCTGGCAGGCAGAATTTGCAGTAGAATTTCCTGACAGGTTGGCTGGGGCTTTCTTGAGCTTCATTATGGTTTGCTCAGTCTTAATTTCCCTCTTTCTTCCACATGTATTGATCTCTAATCCTGCACCCCAAATTCCTTTGCAGCTTTGGCTTCTGGAGAACCCAACCAGACCCAAGGATTTAACATTATTTAACATTGGGTCAGTTTGCACTAAATGTCATCTAGAGTAACTAAGTGAACCTGAATTTGGAGTCAGACAAACCTAAAATCCAATGTTCTCATTGTTTCTTATGAGTTTTTTAGCCTCCAGAAATTCCCAATTTTATTAAATCTAAAGTAAGAATAATTTCTCACTGGACTTCTTTATACAGTGAAAGAACCCATATAAAGAAATTAGAACAGGGATTGTCACATATTCTAGATCTAGATTATGCGCTAGATCAGTGCTATTCAGTAAAAATATGAAATAAACCACAAAATTTTAAATTTTCTAGTGGCTACATACAGAAAAGTAAAACACAGCTGAAATTAATTTTTATAATATATTTTATTTCACTCAACATATCTAACATTTAATCATTTAAACATGTAATAAATATACAAATTATGAATGAGTTATTTTATATTGGGGGGGGTATGAGGTCTTCTAAAACTGGTGTATATCTTACATTTGGAGCTCATTGCAATTTGGATAAGCCACACTTCAAATGTTCCATAAACACATATGGCTAGGGCCTATTGTATTGAATGGCATGGTATAGAATAAATCTTGTTTTATCTGTAATCCACTATGAATCTTCAATGAAAGAGAGAATTACAGGGGCTAAGCCAGTATACGAAGTCTAGAAAGGGCCAGACTGGGACGAAGTCAGCAGGAGGGAATACCTTGGCAGTGCTCACCTTCTCTCAGAAATACTCTTAATGTGGTATCTGCAGAAGCTCCCAGCCATTCTACCAAGCAGATAGTTGGTGAGCATAAAGACCATTAATTCAGAGTAATTACTTCCCCAGCTTTAGCAGAAATACAATTCAGTGTTATTCATATAAAATTGCATTCTCCATCAAAGATCTTATTTACAACAGAATGTGAAGAAGACTTATTCTCAAGAGATGGGGAGGGAATTAAGGAATGTAAAAGGGATCTTGGATATAAGAAGATATGCTGAAATTTCCAGATATCTTACTGAAAATATCAGGTTTAAAACAATATTTTGCATACTGTTCTGAGGAAGACAGGGAGAAATTAGAAGTTTTTCAGAGTAGAAAAATTATTTTCATGATACAGAAGTAATAATTATCTGTTATAATCACTTGCATGTTTACTGAATCAACAAATACTTTTCAATTAACTAATGAAAGTATGAAAGAGTTAATACTGCTTGAGGATTGACCATGTATCACTCACTGTTCTTAGTGCATGGATTGAATAAAACATATCATAGATATGATTATAATCCCAATATGATGTTTGAGCTAACTGAGGTGCCCAGGTTAGGCAAATGCCCAAGGTCATACAACCAGTAGCAGATAGAATCAAAACTCCATCCCAGGCTATCTGAGTCTAGAGCTACACCTTTAACCATCAATAGGTGGTATGCGGAATGCAGACAAACCAGTTAGTTCTTGCTTCTTTGTGTCCTGGAGGCCCAGGAGGAGGGATAAGCATGTAAATAAACCTGATAGAAGACAGAAACTGGAATGATAGAAGGAAAAAGACCAATGAGAATTCAATGAAACACCCAGGAGTGTTTAGGACTTCCCTCCTGATCTTACAGATGAGGAAAATCAAGTCAAGAAATAGATCGTTAACATATCTAACTATAGCGACCGAATCCTTCTAGACTCAAGTTTTGTGTTACCTGGCTGTGCTTTGAACGTATGTTAGCAGTCTCTCCAAAGAAGTAGCTATTATTTTAATAATACCAGAACGTATTTTGTTTCCCTTGGTCTGAGTGCTTCATGCACAAACTTGCTAATTTGTTCCGGTTTCTACTTTGTCAAACACTATTTAACATTTTTCCTGAACCAAATCATTTGCAGATCATTTCTCTGCTCCCCGAAGGTAATAATTCAGGAAGTAAATCTTGTGACTATGAGGAAAGAAAACTCTCCCTCCTATTGCTTGGGAATATGTGTGGATAAGAACTGAAGGATATTTCAGCTGAAAAGGAGAGGATTTATTGCTCTCAGATGGTCCTCTTACATATATGAGTGTGGATTTTATGTTATTCAAGTTATCTTGTTCATGAAGATCACTCATTTATAATCCAGGCATAATTCCTCTGATTATCTTGGTAAATATGTGTGTAGATGTTGTACTGAAACAACTGGAGACCCCAAAGCCATGTTTTTCAACACACAAACCCTCTATCACCCCTAATGACTTTATGTCACCTACAAATATTCTTAGTGACATGACTGAACACTAGAGTGTCCCCAGGTTTTCTTATGGGGAAAAAGGAGTTCCAAAATCAAAGACCATTGGGAACTATGGTTAATAGGTTTATTTATTCCAGACCTTCTCAGGGAATAAATATACTAATGTAATGCTTAATCTACAAGAATTGCCTAAAATTTTTGCTCAAAGCTTCACCCCACTTCCATCTTCATCTGTTGAAGAGCATTTCATAAATCTAGAGTTAGCCTAAATATATTCATTTGAACCACATAAAATTTTCAATATTTTACCTCTTTTGTCTTACTAAAATGGCAACTTTATATAGCTCTACTTAAAGAGTTTATAAATTGGGGACACCACCTTAAAGCTTAGTTATGAGAGCTGTTTAGGAATCTGTACTGTATTTTTGTTCCTGGTTCACAGTCCTGCCTAACTCTCACCCTTCACCACTGAAGGATGGTATTGTTCATACAATTCTGCTTGCCAGAGTGTCTCTCTGGTGGGCCTCTCCATGGTGGGCCTCTCATGAACAAGTAGAACTGCCTGATAATTATTATCAGATTGATTTAATTCCAGTCTCAGACCTCTATTGCTCTGCTTCACCAGAGAAATTCCATTCTCAGTGCTTGAGACAGTTGGGTAAAATGTCAATACTCCACTGATAGTTTCACTTAATTTAAGGAAATTGACAATCTGTGGAATGGCCTATATAGGTGATAATTTACAAAATATGCAAAAGTTATACAAAATATACAAAAAATAGTTTATAAAAGTAGTTTAAAAATCTAAACTCAAGTTACACTGTCATGCAAAAGATTATGATGTTCCTTAGTATTCCCAGGTAAGAAAGAATCTCAATTAGCTCTTCAAATGTTGGAATTTGGGAAATTGTTTGATGATCTCTGGATGACAGTATAAAATGCCTAAAATTGGAACGCTGAAGGAAATCGTGCATGTGTACTCCCCAGAGCTACCTCATATGCTGTGTGAGTCCTTGAAAATGGCATTGGAGTCTCAGCAAGTTTACGGGGCACCTAGACATTCTCATCAGTCTGTCTGTCTTTCTACCACCAATTTCATACTATGTCTCTAGAGCCTTGCTCCATAGCTGGCAAAGAGTAAGCACTCATGAAAAATTTGTCAAATTGAATCAAATCTCCCCTTCCCTGTTCACCTTCCTGTGGTTATGTCATTTAGCAAGAAACTAGAACAACCCGAATTGGTTAGGAGAAAACAGAAATACATTACCCAGATAAATGGAGAGAGGTGTGTGGGTTGTCTTCATTCCCCAAATTACTTCCCTAATCACCATTTTACCTAGCATGTGTTAGAAAAGCCTTAATTCCACAAAGTTCCAATAGCCTGGCTGTAGAAAACACTCCTCACTTTGTCCCGAGTTTTTAGATACAGACTGTGCAGCAGTGAAGCCCTGCTCTGAGTCCTATGCAAGGGGGCCTTTCCTGGTGTCAAATGCATGTTTAACTGAACAATTTCTCTTGACCTTGGTTAAGAACCCCATGATGCGCTGAATAGATTTGCCTTAGAAACTACCTTGACACGGCTTACAAATCAATTATACTTGCAGAATTTGGGCTTTTGTTTGGAAACGGATTTTCATTTTTTGCTCATTTTGTTCCTTCCTGGCACCAATCTGAACAGCATCCAGAAAACAATGCTACACCTAATTTGCTCCTGCAAATGAGAGCAATTAAAATACCTCAACAAAAATGATGGAGGCTCTCAGATGATTTACAGACCAAGAGTGGAATATAATGACTCTGTTTATTCCTCTCTCATCTAACTTGCCAGTGGCTCTGGAAGTTTAGTTATTAAGCACTTCCATCCCAGTTTTGACTTGTACAGTTGGTCTTGTCTCCTTACTGAGACACACAGCTGTTGGTATGACCTCTGGTGCTAGAAGAAAGGGACAAACCACTGTCAGGTCATCCTTATTAAAAAACACACACTGTAAGGATCTGTTCCTGAACTGGTAGACCTAGGTCAGAAGGATATTTACGTAAGAGCCTTAATTGTCCCTTAGTACAGAGAGGGATAGTATGTGTAGTAGAAAGAACACACTAAACTGTGTAGTTTGATTCTAACCTCATTTAATCTTTTTTTTTTTTTTTAAGATTTTGTTTATTTATTTGACAGAGAGAGAGCGAGAGATCACAAGTAGGCAGAGAGGCAGGCAGAGAGAAAGGGGGAAGCGGGCTCCCTGCTGAGCAGAGAGCCCGACTTGGGGCTCGGTCCCAGGGCCCTGAGATCACCACCTGAACCAAAGGCAGAGGCTTAACCCACTGAGCCACCCAAGTGTCCTGTAATCTAATTCAATCTTGATCATTGCCTTTGGGTTCCTTGGACCTTTTACTTAATCTCTGTGAACCTCTGTTTCCTTAGGCATGGCCTGGGTCTTCACAGGGGTTTGGCATGTGAAGTTTTCTCTTCACCTCACCTTGCCCTTGTGCCTGACTTGCTGTCCCTGCTATGGCCTTGCTTTAGTGCCTCCAACAGGCCAAGGTCTCTCCTACCTCATGGCACATGCCTGTGCACTTCCTCTTGCTTACAACTCACCTGCCACATCCCCTCCCATCTGCACTCTACCTATTCACCTGTATACCCTTCAGGTCTCAGCTTGAATGCCACGTACTTACACAGGTCTGTTTTGACACTTTCCCCAACCCCATCGAAATTATGTTTACTCTCATTATATATTCCTTCATAACTCCTTGTATTGTGTTGTCATGCCATTATTATAGTTCACACACAAACGTGTGTTTTGTGTTGCCCAGCACTCTTTATCTCATCTATCTCTTATCTTAATTCTTTTAGAGTGCTAATTAATTTCTTACATTTTGTTGTTCCATTTATTATTGTCTACCTTTCTGCAGAATATAAGTTATAAGTGTCACGGATGTCAGGATCTTGACCATTTTGTTCACAACTGCATCCCTGTGCTCTGCACAATGGCCCTGGCATGACATCAGAACTCAGAACACATGTGGGATGGATGGATCGATAATTGGGTAATGGTGGGTGAATATGCCCTTTGCAGAGTAGTTGAAAAGATCAGAGAAGATGGATACAAAGCACCTAATGCAGTGAGATGTAGTCCTACCACCTACTATTCAAAAAGCTGGTTATTGTCACTGACATAAATGAAGAAGCATATAGCAAAGACAGGAAGGATTCATTCCAAAATCTCTGAGTGTATTTCCAGATTACGAACATATTCAGTGTAATATACTATACCATCTCCCTCATGGTTCTGCAGAACCCTTGCCATGACCTTCATTTGTACCACCTCATTCCCCAAGCTGCACATCCTCTTCAGCACATTGCGCGGTGTGGAGTTTGTCGAGCAGCCCTAGTGTTTCATTCTGCTGGGTCGTTGCACACCTGGATCACTCAGCAGGAGGGCATAGGCATACCCCACTCCACACCCCACAATTAGGGATGTCCTAAATACAGGTGAGTTTCAGATTCCCTGCATCTAATCATGGCCCAAACTGGGCTGCCTCAAGTTCTTAAAAAATTGTCAGCAGCTGTTACTGATAAGACCAGGTTATTGATCTTTTCCTCCTTAATTTTCAGAGACATCCTCAACTGACTTTGTGAAAGGTCTCTGTGCTAAGATGGAAGGACTGAATCTACAGTCTTAAATCTCTCTGAGATACTGCACCATAAATTACTATCTCTTTCCCTTCTCTATGTTCTGAACTGGGAAAATGTAGTAGATAGGACAAGTCAGGGATACAATGATATGCTATGACAGAAATGAGGGTTCAATGTTTGACTTGGAATAAATGAAGAAAACCCCATTAAATGGTACTTTAGTTTTAATAATAAAAATATTATGTTCTTGGGGCGCCTGGGTGGCTCAGTGGGTTAAAGCCTCTGCCTTTGGTTTGGATCATGATCTCGGGATCCTGGGATCGAGCCCCGCATCGGGCTCTCTGCTCGGCAGGGAGCCTGCCTCCCTTCCTTTCTCCCTGCCTGCCTCTCTGCCTACTTGTGATCTCTGTCTGTCAAATGAATAAATTAAAATCTTTAAAAAAATTATGTTCTCAGTTAGCTATATTTTTTCCCAGTAGAAATAGAATAGTAGTCTTGCTACATTAGCAGCACCTTAGCAATGAAATATCACAAAATCCCTCTTGCAGAAGGAAACTGAGGTTCAGAATAATTGATTGGTTAGTTCATGAGAGAGTTTTCACCCCTATCCCATGCCATGGACTCCCTATATACAAAATTATCTTTATGCTAAAGCATTAAAGTGGTAGCTAGACTCCATGGTAATGGAAAGCCATTCTGTGGCTTGCTCAAGCTGTCTAGCAACTCAGATGTCCACAAGAGTTAGGCTGGTGAGGAATGGATGGTGCTGACCACGTTAAGGAACAAGGTCATTTTCTACTCAATTTTAAAGTAAAAAGTAGTACCCAGTTGATAATAAATGGCACCAGACAGTTTACCTCAGGATTTGGGGATAATAGGGAATGGTGGAGTTCATGGCCAGTTAGAACTGCATGCCTCATCTGAAAGAGGTACCTACTCTGAAGCTCGAGCAAATTGTTCCAAGAAGAGAAGCCTGATGTTAGAATGTCACATACCTCAATATAGAAATCTAGATACTGGGGTGAGGTTTCCTAGTTTTAACTGTTGTTGACTAATTAAAGTTGTTTATAGTGTTTTTATTTACAAATATCGTGAATCCCCTGAATGCTCTTGTGCCAATGAAATCTTCCCAATTCCCTGTATCATTTATGTCCAACCAGGTGTTATGCCCAGAACCTCCACTTGTGCACTTGTCCACTTGTGATCTCTGTCTGTCAAATGAATAAATTAAAATCTTTAAAAAAATTATGTTCTCAGTTAGCTATATTTTTTCCCAGTAGAAATAGAATAGTAGTCTTGCTACATTAGCAGCACCTTAGCAATGAAATATCACAAAATCCCTCTTGCAGAAGGAAACTTGAGTTCTGGTAAAAGGCTAACTGCACCAACATGAGGGCCAAGTGAAGTACACTGTTCTCTTGAACAAAGACAGTGTAGACCTCTTTGTTCAAGAGTGACTCCAACCCAGTTCACCCCCTATACCCTTCACCTCATTCTCTAGAATCTCAGAAGGCTAGCCCAAGTCATTGAGATCACTGTATTAGTAGGCAATCTCATTCTGCCAACTTGAGACTGGCTTTCCTGAAATGCAGTGTCTACCTGCTGTTGAACCATAGCTTAGATGCCTACATGACACCTCCAGTTGTTTAAGAATCTCCTTCAACACCAGTGTTCTGAAAAGCTGTGGCATTCTTCTCATTCTTGGTCCTGTGCATCCCATAGGCCTTGTCAGTCCAGAAACTCATAGTTTTTTTGTTCTAAATAATATCTTTACATTCTTTGATAATTGTAGTTCCTTTTTTTTTTTCTCTCTTTCTAGACCTCTTAATCAGTTGACTGTTGCTCTTCTTGGATGGATCCTCTCAATATTCTTTACATTAAAAAAAATATTTTACTTATTTATTTGACAGAGAGAACACAAGTAGGCAGAGAGACAGACAGAAAGAGGGGGAAAGCAGGCTCCCTGCTGAGAAGAGAGCCTGAAGTGGGGCTCGATCCCAGGACCCTGAGATCATGACCTGAGCCAAATGCAGAGGCTTTAACCCACTGAGCCACCCAGGTGCCCCTCTTTACATTTTTAAAATTCTAATTTTCCATCTGTATGACCATTTATTTTACTTTCTGAGAGGCTTCACCATCTTTATCTTTTAGTCCATCTAGTGGAGTTTTACTTATATGGATTATTATATTTTGAATTTTCAAGAGTTTTCTTTTCTCTTGTTCATTTTTAAAGATACCCTGATATTCTTACTTAATAAATGTAATATCATTTCTTCTCTCTAACAAGGCATTGGTTATCTTTTGAAGTTTTTTCCCTCCCTATATTATCTTTTTACCTCATGCGTCTTCTTCTGTGTTATTTTCAGTTACCGTCTTTCACATTACAGGTTTTTCTTAAACATATGGCAGGCTTTCATTGTCTGCCCATATTAACAGTTAGGCAAAAACCAGAGTGTGAGTCTAATATGTGGGGGGAGCAGGGTGGGGAAACTGGCTGAATGTTGGGCTTCTCTGTAGCATGATGAGACAGGGGACAAGCTGCTCCTTTAGGGGACCACAAAAAGTCAGTTGGTCTTTTCTCTGTCATAGGCAAGGCCCCCACAGAATGTCCCACTACTTTCTCACTTTGCTTTCTTCCAGTGGTGATTGGAGGTAGGGGATGTGGAAGTGGCTGGCAGTGCTCTTGGACCTGAATTGCCAAGTGTTGCTGAGACTGTCATCATTCAATATGATTTTATTTAAACTGTATGTTTTCAGTCCTGGGCTTCATCAGCAGTCTTCACGGGGCTTACATCTCAGAGTTTTGAATACTCCTGATTCAATTTCTTCCTAGATAGAACTACCAGATTTAGTCAAAGAACAACAAAATAGAGATTGCCTAGTAAAATCTGAATTTCAGATAAACAAGGAATGCTTTTTTAGTATAAGTATGTTCCCTGCAAATCTGAAAGTCAGATTTAACTGGGCCTTTTTTATTTGGCAACCCCATCCACATCATTAGGAACAAGGAGTAGTAATCCATTGCATCAGTGTGTGAGGTGGCCGGGATATGCAGGACCCCATAGGGGTGTGTGTGTGTGTGTGTGTGTGTGTGTGTGTTTTAATCAACTTTGAGTCTTTCCTCCATCATGAGCCCTTCTCTTCGGCCCCACCTCTCCTGGTTTCTGGAGCTTCCAAGTCCTCAGTCCCTCTTGAGTTTCTGGAAGGCAGCTTGGTTTCCTCTCCATGACATGGCCCTCTACAAACTTGGCATTCAGATTCCTCTGTGTGGCTCCCACATTTGATTTCATCTAAGTTGAGTTCCCTTATATGATATACCATCTATGACCTAAGGAATAACATAGAATGAAAAAATACTGCCAATTACAATTGCAAGATACCACTGATTGTAAGAGTCATCTTCTTTTCAGAGGTGTTACAATATGAAAAAGATGCATGTTTTAGAATGAATAAAACATGGTCATTCTCCCACTGTTTCTCAGTCTCCCCCAGACTAGTTAACATCTCTTATTTACTGTTACCTCTTCTCCTATCTTGTTTGTCTTTATAGATTGATATCTTTTTTGAAAATCCATTTTTTCTCATTTTAGAGGAATTTCAGGGGATTGCAGAGATTTACACATCTGTTTATTCTTCCTTATTCCTCTAGTCTTGTTTGATTCACTGGAAATTTTAGATAAATCTGTTGCTTGGCATGAAGAGACGCAAGCTCTGGCTGTGCATTTCCTTCCTTTCTCACCAGATGTTTTGGCAGCCTGGTGGAATGGATGGTGAACCAAGAGCCCCTGGGTCCAGGCAGACTCCAGCCTCACCCCACCATTGCCAAGCCGCTTGCCAGAGAACACAGCTAGCCACAGCTATCACAGCCCAGAGAATAATTTATTCCCAGTGCTCTCTGCTGTGATGCTGTAACTATTTCAGGCAGATCAGAACTTTTGAGACATGAGCAGTTCATTTCAAAGGGCAAGAGGTCAGACAAGAAGACCCCATGCTAAGTCAAACTGTGGAAATGGCAGGAGCCATTTATTTTGCTTTCTGTACAATTATCAAAATTTTTCCTGACTTTGTTTTCTTTCATTCATTCATTTAACTATGTGCCAGGGACTGTTGTGGGCACAGTAGTGACCCAAACAGATAACAATCACCACTCTCATGAAGCTTGTATTTGAGAGCAGGGGTGGCAGGGAATGAGTAAAATAAGTGATATGTTAGAAAGTGATTGGTGCTATGGAGAAAGGAGCATACAAGGAGAGTGACCAGATAGAGGGACAGGGGTACAGAGTGGTCGCTATTTTAAATTGGGAGTTCTGGAAAATTTTCATCCAATATGGGACCTCAAGGGAAAGTCCTGAATCTAGGCCATTATCCGGGGTGTGGATGAAGAATTCCAGGCAGATAGAACAGCAAGTACAACTATGTGAAGGCGGGTGTGTGCTAGAAGTTTCAAGAAAAGCTTGGAGCCTGCTGTGGTTGGATGGAGTAAGCAAGGAGGGGAGCCATAGGAGGTGGCACGGGGGCATCCCAATCAGTGGTCTTTGTCATCATTGTTGTGTCTTCCAGGCTTCTACTTGATGTGACCTGAGAAGCCTCAGATCCATACCCCCACCTTCCTTGCTTCTCAGATGAAGGGCCCTCGGCAGCCAAAGGATGTGATCCTGTATTTTCTCAGGATCTTATCTAGGCCAATGAACTTACTCTCATTTTAAACAATTCCTTCTCATTTCTAGTTTCCTTTGCAAAATCCAGTCTGAAGACACACCTGCTTTTGCCTGAGATCATCCCTTTCAAGCCAAATCCACTTCTTTCCTCAGCCATGACTCTAATTTTAGGGTCTAAATGTGTACCCCTCTATTACCTGAAGGATTAAAACTAATACAGAGCTAATATAGTATTCTTAGAGTTTAATTTTTAACCCAGGGATTTAATCTGACAAATTATCCTTTATCTCATTTGTGGTAACTGAGATTCACCAACTTTCCCTTGAACTAAAGGGTAAGTTTATAAAATACCTCTTTAGGGAGGAGTGAGATATTATATTAGTTCCTGGGGTGCAGTTATTAACAGGAAATCTAATGTAATCATCTAGCAAGTGCCAAGTATAATCTCACCACTCAGAGAAGTTTATCAATATGTCCAGGCTATGTCCTTTAACAGCACTGCTGATATAAGAGAACATTTTAGAGTTCTCTCAAGGTCGAAAGAGAGCTCAAAGAATCCTGCTTGATCACATTCATTCAAGGCTAGAGTCATAAAACAAAACACCAATTTTAAAAAATGCCTCGTCCAGGGTGACGGGAGCAATTGGGCGCTGTTCGCTGAGGGCGCACTGAGGAGTGGGGCCCCAGACTCTCGGCTCCTCCGGGCCGGAGACTGGGAGGCTGCCATCTTCATTCCCGTCCTCCAGAACTCTACGGAAAGCACTCAGGGAACAAAAGCTCCCGAAAGCAAACCTGAGCGGATTACTCAGCCTGGACCCTGGTAAGGGCGGTGCAACTCTGCCTGGGGCAAAGACACTTGAGAATCACTACAACAGGCCCCTCCCCCAGAAGATCAACAAGAAACCCAGCCAGGACCAAGTTCACCTACCAAGGAGTGCAGTTTCAATACCAAGGAGAGCAGCGGAATTCCAGAGGAGGAGAAAGCAAAGGACGGAACTCATGGCTTTCTCCCCATGATTCTTTAGCCTTGCAGTTAATTTAATTTTTTTTTCTTTTTCAATTTTTTTTCTCTTCTTCTGCTAAATTTTTTTAACTTTTACCCTTTTCTTTTTTAACGTTTTTTAACTAGTTTATCTAATATATATATATATATTTTTTTTTCAGTTTTATATTTTTTCATTATTGGTTTTCTTTTTTTATTTGTTTCTTTTTTCTTTTTTCTTTTTTTTTTTTTCTTTTTTTCTTTCTGAACCTCTTTATATCCCCTTTCCTCCCCCCTCACGATTTGGGATCTCTTCTGATTTGACTAAAGCATATTTTCCTGGGGTTGTTGCCACCCTTTTAGTATTTTACTTGTTCCTTCATGTACTCTTATCTGGACAAAATGACAAGGCGGAAAAATTCACCACAAAAAAAAAGAACAAGAGGCAGTACCAAAGGCTAGGGACCTAATCAATACAGACATTGGTAATATGTCAGATCCAGAGTTCAGAATGACGATTCTCAAGGTTCTAGCCGGGCTCAAAAAAGGCATGGAAGATATTAGAGAAACCCTCTCGGGAGATATAAAAGCCCTTTCTGGAGAAATAAAAGAACTAAAATCTAATCAAGTTGAAATCAAAAAAGCTATTAATGAGGTACAATAAAAAATGGAGGCTCTCACTGCTAGGATAAATGAGGCAGAAGAAAGAATTAGCGATATAGAAGACCAAATGACAGAGAATAAAGAAGCTGAGCAAAAGAGGGACAAACAGCTACTGGACCACGAGGGCAGAATTCGAGAGATAAGTGACACCTTAAGACGAAACAACATTAGAATAATTGGGATTCCAGAAGAAGAAGAAAGAGAGAGGGGAGCAGAAGGTATATTGGAGAGAATTATTGGAGAGAATTTCCCCAATATGGCAAAGGGAACAAGCATCAAAATCCAGGAGGTTCAGAGAACCCCCCTCAAAATCAATAAGAATAGGTCCACACCCCGTCACCTAATAGTCAAATTTACAAGTCTTAGTGACAAAGAGAAAATCCTGAAAGCACCCCGGGAAAAGAAGTCTGTAACATACAATGGTAAAAATATTAGATAGACAGCAGACTTATCCACAGAGACCTGGCAGGCCAGAAAGAGCTGGCATGATATATTCAGAGCACTAAATGAGAAAAACATGCAGCCAAGAATACTATATCCAGCTAAGCTATCATTGAAAATAGAAGGAGAGATTAAAAGCTTCCAGGACAAACAAAAACTGAAAGAATTTGCAAACACTAAACCAGCTCTACAGGAAATATTGAAAGGGGTCCTCTAAGCAAAGAGAGACCCTAAAACTAGTAGATCAGAAAGGAACAGAAACAATATACAGTAACAATCACCTTACAGGCAATACAATGGCACTAAATTCATATCTCTCAATAGTTACCCTGAATGTTAATGGGCTAAATGCCCCAATCAAAAGACACAGGGTATCAGAATGGATAAAAAAACAAAACCCATCTATATGTTGCCTACAAGAAACTCATTTTAAACCCGAAGACACCTTCAGATTTAAAGTGAGGGGGTGGAAAAGAATTTACCATGCTAATGGACATCAGAAGAAAGCAGGAGTGGCAATCCTTATATCAGATCAATTAGATTTTAAGCCAAAGACTATAAAAAAGATGAGGAAGGACACTATATCATACTCAAAGGATCTGTCCAACAAGAAGATCTAACAATTGTAAATATCTATGCCCCTAACGTGGGAGCAGCCAACTATATAAACCAATTAATAACAAAATCAAAGAAACACATCAACAATCATACAATAATAGTAGGGGACTTTAACACTCCCCTCACTGAAATGGACAGATCATCCAAACAAAAGATCAACAAGGAAATAATGTGCCTTAAATGACACACTGGACCAGATGGACATCACAGATATATTCAGAACATTTCATCCCAAAGCAACAGAATACACATTCTTCTCTAGTGCCCATGGAACATTCTCCAGAATAGATCACATCCTCGGTCCTAAATCAGGTCTCAACCAGTATCAAAAGATTGGGATCATTCCCTGCATATTTTCAGACCACAATGCTCTGAAGCTAGAACTCGATCACAAGAGGAAATTTGGAAAGAACTCAAATACATGTAGACTAAACAGCATCCTTCTAAAGAATGAATGGGTCAACCAGGAAATTAAAGAAGAATTGAAAAAATTCATGGAAACAAATGATAATGAAAACACAATGGTTCAAAATCTGTGGGACACAACAAAGGCAGTCCTGAGAGGAAAATACATAGCGGTACAAGCCTTTCTCAAGAAACAAGAAAGGTCTCAGGTACACAACCTAACCCTACACCTAAAGGAGCTGGAAAAAGAACAAGAAAGAAACCCTAAACCCAGCAGGAGAAGAGAAATCATAAAGATCAGAGCGGAAATCAATGAAATAGAAACCAAAAAAACAATAGAACAAATCAACGAAAGTAGGAGCTGGTTCTTTGAAAGAATTAATAAGACTGATAAACCCCTGGCCAGAATTATCAAAAAGAAAAGAGAAAGGACCCAAATAAATAAAATCATGAATGAAAGAGGAGAGATCACAACTAACACCAAAGAAATACAATCATAAGAACATATTATGAGCAACTCTATGCCAACAAATTTGAAAATCAGGAAGAAATGGATGCATTCCTAGAGACATATAAACTACCACAACTGAACCAGGAAGAAATAGAAAGCCTGAACAGACCCATAGCGAGTAAGGAGATAGAAACAGTCATCAAAAATCTCCAAATAAACAAAAGCCCAGGGCCAGACGGCTTCCCGGGGGAATTCTACCAAACATTTAAGGAAGAACTAATTCCTATTCTCCTGAAACTGTTCCAAAAAATAGAAATGGAAGGAAAACTTCCAAACTCATTTTATGAAGCCAGCATCACCTTGATCCCAAAACCAGACAAGGATCCCATCAAAACAGAGAACTACAGACCAATATCCTTGATGAACACAGATGCGAAAATTCTCACCAAAATACTAGCCAATAGGATTCAACAGTACATTAAAAGGATTATTCACCACGACCAAGTGGGATTTATTCCAGGGCTGCAACGTTGGTTCAACATCCGCAAATCAATCAGTGTGATACAACACATTAATAAAAGAAAGAACAAGAACCATATGATACTCTCAGTCGATGCTGAAAAAGCATTTGACAAAGTACAGCATCCCTTCCTAATCAAAACTCTTCAACGTGTAGGGATAGAGGGCACATACGTCAATATTATCAAAGCCATCTATGAAAAACCCATCGCAAATATCATTCTCAATGGAGAAAAACTGAAAGCATTTCCGCTAAGGTCAGGAACACGGCAGGGATGTCCGTTATCACCACTGCTGTTCAACATAGTACTAGAAGTCCTAGCCTCAGCAATCAGACAACAAAAAGAAATTAAAGGCATCCAAATCGGCAAAGAAGTCAAACTATCACTCTTCACAGATGAAATGATAGTATATGTGGAAAACCCAAAAGACTCCACTCCAAAACTGCTAGAACTGGTACAGGAATTCAGTAAAGTGTCAGGATATAAAATCAATGCACAGAAATCAGTTGCATTTCTCTATACCAACAACAAGAAAGAAGAAAGAGAAATTAAGGAGCCAATCCCATTTACAATTGCACCCAAAACTATAAGATACCTAGGAATAAACCTAACCAAAGAGACTAAGAATCTATACACAGAAAACTATAAAGTACTCATGAAAGAAATTGAGGAAGACACAAAGAAATGGAAAAAATGTTCCATGCTCCTGGATTGGAAGAATAAATATTGTGAAAATGTCTATGCTACCTAAAGCAATCTACACATTTAATGCAATTCCTATCAAAGTACCATCCATTTTTTTCAAAGAAATGGAACAAATAATCCTAAAATTTATATGGAACCAGAAAAGACCGCGAATAGCCAAAGGAATATTGAAAAAGAAAGCCAGAGTTGGTGGCATCACAATTCCGGACTTCAAGCTCTATTACAAAGCTGTCATCATCAAGACAGCATGGTACTGGCACAAAAACAGACACATAGATCAATGGAACAGAATAGAGAGCCCAGAAATAGACCCTCAACTCTATGGTCAACTAATCTTCGACAAAGCAGGAAAGAATGTCCAATGGAAAAAAGACAGCCTCTTCAATAAATGGTGTTGGGAAAATTGGACAGCCACATGCAGAAAAATGAAATTGGATCATTTCCTTACACCACACACGAAAATAGACTCAAAATGGATGAAGGACCTCAATGTGAGAAAGGAATCCATCAACATCCTTGAGGAGAACACAGGCAGCAACCTCTTCGACCTCAGCCGCAGCAACATCTTCCTAGGAACATCGCCAAAGGCAAGGGAAGCAAGGGCAAAAATGAACTATTGGGATTTCATCAAGATCAAAAGCTTTTGCACAGCAAAGGAAACAGTTAACAAAACCAAAAGACAACTGACAGAATGGGAGAAGATATTTGCAAATGACATATCAGATAAAGGGCTGGTGTCCAAAATCTATAAAGAACTTAGCAAACTCAACACCCAAAGAACAAATAATCCAATCAAGAAATGGGCAGAAGACATGAACAGACATTTCTGCAAAGAAGACATCCAGATGGCCAACAGACACATGAAAAAGTGCTCCATATCACTCGGCATCAGGGAAATACAAATCAAAACCACAATGAAATATCACCTCACACCAGTCAGAATGGCTAAAATTAACAAGTCAGGAAATGACAGATGCTGGCGAGGATGCGGAGAAAGGGGAACCCTCCTACACTGTTGGTGGGAATGCAAGGTGGTGCAACCACTCTGGAAAACAGCATGGAGGTTCCTCAAAATGTTGAAAATAGAACTACCCTATGACCCAGCAATTGCACGGCTGGGTATTTACCCTAAAGATACAAACGTAGTGATCCGAAGGGGCACATGCACCCGAATGTTTATAGCAGCAATGTCTACAATAGCTAAACTATGGAAAGAACCTAGATGTCCATCAACAGACGAATGGATGAAGAAGATGTGGTATATATACACAATGGAATACTATGCAGCCATCAAAAGAAATGAAATCTTGCCATTTGCGATGACGTGGATGGAACTAGAGGGTATCATGCTTAGCGAAATAAGTCAATCAGAGAAAGACAACTATCATATGATCTCCCTGATATGAGGGAGAGGAGATGCAACATGGGGGTTAAGGGGTAGGAGAAGAGTAAATGAAGCAAGATGGGATTGGGAGGGAGATAAACTATAAGTGACTCTTAATCTCACAAAACAAACTGAGGGTTGCTGGGGGGAGGGGGGTTGGGAGGGGGGTGGGGTTATTATGGACATTGGGGAGGGTATGTGCTATGGTGAGTGCGGTGAAGTGTGTAAACCTGGCGATTCACAGACCTGTACCCCTGGGGAAAAAAATATATGTTTATAAAAAAAAAATGCCTCGCTATCATTTGTTCTTTCATTTCATCTTATTAAGTAAAAATTAGGTTTCCATGGAGGCAGTGGCTTTAGACTTGGCAGGATTCTGATCCTTATTTGCTAGACTTTTTCCTCTCTAAAAACAGACTGATAATAATAATACTTGTTTCTTCATTTCCAAAGATGAAGAATCCTGGAGTTTAGGTTCCTAATGGGCAAATTGGGTGATTGCCTCTCAGATTCAGGTGCTTCTGGGATGGTACTATCTTCTGGTTGAGGAGACATGAGACAAAATGAAATGAACATGCTACTCAGATTTATTATTGACATATCAGGAGTCTGGAATTACAGTTCTAAAGCTTTGAGGGGTTTGATTGGTTCACCTGCTCTGTCACAGTGGACACCTTGTTTCTTTCTCTGAGTCTGAGTTGTTTTTCTCATCTCTTGAGTGGGGATGATATCTCTCCCACAAGGACTTAATGAGAAAATTCATTCATTTTTCCAGCAGAAGCAGCAAGCATAGAAGGCATTCAAAAAATACAGGGCCCTTATGTTCTGTTTCTGTATAAAAATACCTGCCTGGACTTTCTTGTAGGTACAATCAAATGAACCATATATCTAAATATTTCCAAAAAGGTAGATCATTGACTGCTTTATATTTGCTGACTTACCCAATACATAGACATGACTCATTATACTCTGGGTGGAAAAAGAATGGGATTTTTATTTCCCCATTTGGTCTTTGTCTACTATGGCTCTCCTTTCCAAAAGCAGAGTTAATAGACTGGTAACAGCCCAGAATCCCTTATATACCTACCCCAGCATCGCAGATCTGAGCCTCAAGCTGTGTCCTCCTCATAACTGTCATGATTTCCAGAGGATCCTGCTTGTTGCTACAGAGAAGATGATCATGTTCATCCCTGTGCCCACTTCATTCTGGAGCACATGGAGGGATGCTGCCAAGTTAAAAACAGAGCATACTAGAGCTGTGACCAACCAAGCGTCATCTCACATTTGCCTCCACCAACCTGCCACAGGGGTTGGAATGAGTAAACTTGATTTGGGGTAGCACAACCAACCAGTTCAGATTGTAGATTGGGTG
This sequence comes from Lontra canadensis, assembly GCF_010015895.1. Lineage (NCBI taxonomy): Eukaryota > Metazoa > Chordata > Mammalia > Carnivora > Mustelidae > Lontra > Lontra canadensis. The sequence goes on along the minus strand of NW_022631028.1, from coordinate 19,247,043 downwards.
ACCCCCTCTGAGAGAGAAAATCAGGGAAGCTAAAGCTTCAAGTATGAATAGGAACATATAAACCATTGAATATTTTCCTTTACAATATTATATAAGTTGAATTTTTATTTATATTTTAAAAAGTAACTGCCAGTTGTTGCCTTCCTTCCTTCCTCCCTCCCTCCTGTCCTTCCTTCCTCTGTTCCTCCCTTCTTCCCTTCCTTTATTCCATTTCTTAAGCAAATAATGAGAACCTGCAATGTTCCCATCATTGTACCGAATATTGGGGAATGGTATAAATATCGCAGAAAATTCCTTTGTCTGAAATAGTTTCTAATAGCTGGGCATTTCTGAAAACGTAGTAGGCTTTTACAGAAAGGAGAAAGTCAGGCCCGGTACTAAGTACCAAAGTTCAGCCTCTATGGACAGTTAAAAAATCTCAGTGCTAGAAGGAATATTGTCCAACTGCTCATTCAATCCTTCTGTGCTACCTCAAGTGCTCAGTCATTCTTCTCTTGCACACATCTATGGGTGAGATACCCCTCCAACAGCTGCTACACTTTTACAAATCTATAGTTTCCAGAAAATATCTCTTTTGCTTGAGCTGAACCCAAGTCTATCCTATAATACCATTCATTTCTCCCTTCTGGGACAATATGGAACAAATTTGCTGTAATTTATGATTTCCATCTACCTTTATATTTGAAGACAGGTTTCCCTTCCATAGTGAATCTTCTTTTTTGATGTAGAACATCTCCTCTCTTATTGGTTCTTTAATCCCTGGTCCTTTGCCTTAACTTAAAATTCTTCCACCTTCCTGGTCACTCTCTGAGGTCAGCCTTTTTCTCTGCTGACTAGTAGGTAGAGAAAAGGAGCTGCTAGAATTTTTTTTTTATTTCTATAATCATTTACTATTTCTTCCATCAAGCTGCTAGAATTTAAATCAATCATTCATCCTCCTTGTTAATGGTTCTGGAGGATTCCTAGGGAACACTGCTAGGTTATGGCAAGAAAGAACATTTAGGGGATTTCACTAGATTGCATTTATTTATACTATCCCAAATATCATGGGATCTTGGAGCTGCAGGAAACCTCAGAGATAATATGCCCCCAACACACTCATTTTGCAAGAGGGAAACATGCCCAGAAAGAAGAAGTGCCTAGCATGGAACTACACAGACAACACACATGATGGTGGCAAAATTGGGAATCAGATCCCAAACCCATGTCCCCTGATTGCCAGCTTTTTACTCTTTCCATTGAGACACACTGCTGTATCCACTTGGAACCACGTTCTAGCCAGGGAGACAGCTTCTGTGCTGTTTGACCAAGTACTGGTCCTTGCTAATGGGGTTTTATCTCCATAAAGTAGGCAATTTCCACAAGGATGCACATGGAACATTATGGAGGAGGGTAGCTTGTTAGATCAACCCTACTATCCCCAGGGTTCAATAGAGAGATGTGGCAGCTGAATCCCTTCTGCATCTCTCACTTCCATGGAACAGAGGTTGGCAAACTATAGCCCTCAGGCCAAAAACAACATATAGTCTGTTTTTATAAATAAAGTCTTATTGAAACATAGCCACACCTACTCAATGACATAATATCTATGGCTGCTTTTGCTTTGTAATAGCAGAGTTGAGTAGTTTCCACAGAGACCATATAGCCTGCAAAGCAGAAACTTTCCACTATGTGCCCCTTAGCAGGAATACGTTGCTGATCATTGCTGTGGACAGTGTGGAATCCCAACAGTGGCTCTAGTCACAGTCCTTGCATTTTTGTTGATCCACATGGGCAGCCTCTTGGCTTGACTCTGTCAAGATAGACGTGGGTAAGGCCAATTTGATTGCATTGTTTATTTGTTTGTTTATTTACAAATTTATTTACTGTAGAGAGGGTGAGGGGCCCAGGGACAGGGAGATAGAGAGAATATCTAGCAGACTCCCTGCGGAGCTAGGAGCCAGGCACAGGGCTCAATCCCAGGACCCTGAGATCCTGACGTGAGCCAAAATCAAGAGTCAGAAGCTTAACTCCCTGAGCCATTCAGGCACCCCCAATTGCATTATTTAAATCCATAAAACAGGAGTAAAACAGGCCACCAAGTCCAGTTCAGGCAAAAAGGATATAGACATTATGATATAATTTATGTACATAATAAAGAACTAGTAATCAACACTATAACACTTTAACTACATATATATATATATATATACATATATATATATATATATATATGTAGTTAAAGTACACAAATTTGTACAGGAATGAAAATTACAAACTTTAGAGCAGTAGTTCCCTATAGGTGTGTATGTGCAGATAGGAAAGGACAGGGTTAGGCTTGTTTATAATTTTTAATTAAAAACAAAACAGAGTTTTGAAGAAAATATAGTGAAATATTAACTGGTTTTATATGGCTTTGGATATTTGGGAATGTCATATTATTTTCTATACTTTGTTTTTTATATATTTACAATTAAAAGAAAAAACATTAAGGGCAGGCAGGGAGTCACTGGCTAAGTCATTTAGCTTCTGTGAGTTTTAGAGAAAACCTTTAGTTAGGAGGTTTCCCAACGTCTTTGATAAAGTCCTTATTCCTCCTTAAGCAACATGGGGAAACACGCATCACACCCACAGAGAAAAAAATCTCATTAAGAAACGTTCTATTTGTGTGTATGCATATTTAATGCTCATATTTCAAATAATATTCAAGTATATACTCTCATTAAGTGATTCAGCACAGAGTGTGAAATTTCACTACCATTCCTCAACCTTAATAGTCAAGTAATTAGTAAACAGTAAAGACTGCTTAGTGCATGTGCTTTTGTCTCCTTTTATACATTTACAAACAAATGAACGCATCTTTTTTTTAATCCCTAAAAACAATCTCACACTATATGCATTGTTCTAAGACCTGTATTTTTCTTAGAGATGTTTCTAATTCAGAACATAGATGTCTGCCTGTTTCCATATGATGATTCAATAGCATTTCACAATATGCATATATTATATTTCATTTAACCCTTTCTCTGCATGAGCCATTCTATAATACATGTTATTTTCATCCTCTGTGTGTACCAGCATTTTGCCTTCCAGTGATCAGGTAGAGTTATTCAGTTTGGGAATCTATCTGTAAAGAGTGAAGAAATTTCTTAATTCAGACTTAATGAAAACTTGTCCATAGCACTGGACATACAGTCTATACTGCATGTTCTATAGACATCCATGTATGCACAATAAGCTGCGTATGGTAAACTAGTGAGCTGGAATAGCAGCCGTTCCTTTATTAACTATCAATTTGTATTAACTAAGGTGATTAACTTTGTAAATTATTTTTCATATATTTATTTAATCAAGTCTGGCTTTCCATGCTTTGCCAGTGGTAGGTATGTTATTTTGTCTTATTATATCTCATTTTTGATTGCAATATTTGAAAACTCCTTTCATGGAAGATCATGTCCTGCTGGGATCCAGAAAAAAAAAAAAAGAAGAAAGAAAAAGAAAACAGAAGAATCCTTTGCTGTGTAGGACTGGAGCACATTTGTATCAGAATTAAAGGTTCTGGGATGTCTTGATGGCTCAGATGGTTGACCATCTGCCTTCAGCTCAGGTCATGATCCTGGGGCCTGAGATGGAGCCCTGTGTCCTTCAGGCTCCCTGCTCAGTGGGGAGCCTGCTTCTCCCTCTGCCTGCCGCTCCCCTGCTTGTGCTCTTCCTCTCTCTCTCTGATAAGTAAATAAATAAAATCTTTAAAAAATAGAATTAAAAGTTCTCAGGGATGAAGCCTCTGAAATATATTGCTATTTCATCACTTTGCACCTGACATTATGTTGGTTACATAGCCAGAGGCAGTTGAAGTTGGTTATATATAATTACAAAACACCTTCTCTGTATTTGCAAGAGCTCTTTGTTTTTAGAAGACACTCAAAATCCATCTTAATCACCTTTCTTTTTCCCAAGAGAGTGCAAAAAGCTTAATGCTTCTAGCAAGCGTATCTGGAAAAAAAAGTTATTTCAAAATAATGATACCAGTACTTCCTCACAGGGATAGTTGTGACTTTTTTGAATCTTTATTGAGGTGGTATGATTGAAGAAAAGTTAAGAAATTCACAGTTAAATCAGATAGAAAGGACAGAAGTGATTCCCTTTTCATTGTAAAGTGAAGCTCCAAGGGTATAAATTTAAAAAAAAACAAAGATCTTTCCCAAATTAATTGAGAATGAGGCTGGATTTAGCCCAGTTGTGGTTGCCAAGCAACTGAGCTACATATTGGAAAGAGGATGAGGGTACTTTAGCCCCTGGGTATCACTTCAGGCACTGAGTTTCCTTGAAGGATGTGAAAAAAACACTTTGCTCTTTTGGAAGTTTCTACTTAAAGGTGCCTGTGATCCATACCATATGCCTTTCACCTCTTCAATCAGATTTAACATTATAAGACGGCTTAATTGTCCCTTCCTCCATGAAGCTTTTCCTGACCATCTCCACATCTAGTTCCTCTGTGCTTCCCTCACCCTATGCATTTCATTATCTTTGCACTCATCATCCTAGAATCACTAACTTGTTCATTTATCTTTCTTGTGTGTCTGCCCAACCTGATTGTAATTAGGCACCGTCTCCTGTTTTCTTTCGTATCTCCCATGCATAATGCCATGTCTCATAGTCTGTAGATCTCTGACATTATCTGTTGAATGGATGGGTGGATAAAGAAATGAATGCATGAATAAATTAAAAAGAGTTAATCAGGCTTCCATGAAGAATCACTCCGTGTATGAGCAGATATTATCAAGGACTCTATATGTAAATGTAATGGAATAACTCTAGTATATACTTTTGGAACAGACTTTGTGATAACCGTGTTTCAAGCCAATGTTGTAAAAGTGCTTGTTTGAATTAAGTTACCTTCCCTCTTTCTTCTGTTCTTTGTCCTTCAGGCTGCCTAAGCAGTGGTGACTGGTTCTTAAAGTGAGTTCAGATTATGTGGCAATTGGCCCCAACTTCCCATCCCAAGGCAGGCAGGTCTTCCTGATTCTCCTTGCTTGTTGGACTTTGCCTGTGGCTTATTCCTCTGTTTATTATTACTCAGCTGCTACTTCTTGCATTTTAGTGTGAAGTATTCTTCATCTCAGGTTAGCATAGGGTATTTTTCTTGGAAAAATTCTGGATTCCTTGTGGCTGTTAACATGTTTAGTTATGACTGTAATAACACTAGAACTCCCCTGGATAATCCTTAAAAAGGACAATATACATTGAGCTGTTTCCTGAGGTAGGGAGCTTTAAAGGGAACTAATTTCTCATATCTAGGTCTTCACATGCAAGCTAGTAGAAGGACTCTGTTTTATCAGGTTATTGCAGGAATCAGATGACCCACAAACTGTGTAGTTTGAATAACATTTTTAGAAAGGGACTATTTACAAAGGCTTGGTCAGGGCAAAGAGACATCAAGAGAGATTGGGTACTCTAGGGTTAGAAATAGGATCGTCTGAATGGGAAATGGGAAGGAATGGCTCTCGGAATCTAAAGCAAAAGTCTGAGAGAGGAGATGAGAGCTGTGTGGAGAGGATTGCCTGAGAAGAGCAGTAACCTTTGTTCAGGTTCATGGAGACTCTGTAGAGAGGGATCCTGGGGAATAAATGCCCTGAACTTAATAAATGCCCTGAACTTTCTTCTCTCACTAGTCTCTCACTGATGCACTCCAATAGCTAAACCCAACTGGAAAACCAAAGGCCAAAGAAGCTTGAAGAAGTGGCATATGCCAGCCAGCCTCTTGGGACGTGGGGTGCAAATTGGAGGGAAGATCTGGAAGGGCAAGTGGAAGATACTTAGTACAACCACCCAGAAGGAATGCAGATATAATAGGCTTTGTGAGTGGAGCCTAACTTGTGTATAGCTTCACTCCAAAATAATTTAGGGGGGTAATATTTTCACATTTCCTTACAGATCTTCAACTGCTTCTGTAAACATTTCTTTATCTTGTTTCTTACTGGAATTAGCCCCTCACTAATTTGCTTGTTCAAAGTCTCTAAAAACAAGCACAAACTGTCTTTGGCTTACTCTTACCTCCAGGATGAAGTCCATTTTTAATGTGGCATTTGAGAATCTTTAAACCCTGGTTCCAACTTTTCACTGTCTGGGTAGCTCCTATTCATCTTTCAGGACTTACTAATCTGAAACTTGACTAAATGCAAGTGGGATAAATCTAAATTATACTAGTTTAGGCAAGGAATGGAATTTTTTGGACACATTACCACCCAAGAAGGGCAGGTCTCTGATCAGCTTCTGGGATTCCAGCACCAAAGAGTGGGGACAGTTTCTCTCTAGAACAACCATTATCAATGTGACTTAGCTTCCAGTCTCTATGCTCTGTGTGTTTCAGGTCAGGTTCTCTAGAGAGATAGTCTGATTGGCCCAGCTCTGGTTAGATGTACACTGCTGATCTAATGGTCAGTGGGTACTTGGGTGTTGTCGTTGTGTCCCACTCTTAATTTCTTGATTTTCAGATCATGATCTCAAGATCCTGGGATTTAGCTTATGTTGGGCTCCACACTTAACACAGAGTTTGCTTTGGATTCTCTCTCTCTATCTCCCTCTGCACCCCCCCAATCCCATGCTTGCTCTCTCTTTCCCATAAATAAATAAACCTTTAAAAAAATTAGGTATGATCAATAGAGATATAAAATAGCCATATTGTCCCTAGGGAATTTATTGGTGGATAATGGTGATAGAACCGTTAATAACTGGAGAAGAAATAACAGATTATAAATTGGAGACACTTTAAAAGGTTATCTAGTATAAAGACCTAACTTAATTAGGATTTTTAAAAAAGATTTATTCATTTATTTTAGAGTGAGAGCATCAAGTAGGGGAAGGGACAGAGGGAGAGGGTGAGAGAGAGGGAGAGAAGCAGACTTCCTGCTGGGCATGGAGACTGACACCGGGTTCAATCTCACAACCCCGAGATTATGACCTAAGCCAAAATCAAGAGTCTAATGCTTAACCGACTCAGCCACACTCTTTTTGTGATCTTTTTAAATGAAGTTTTTTCAGATTTCTCTAGAGACTTCTATATCCTTGTTACAATCTAATTATTTTTTCAAATATTTGTCAGTTGCTCCCCTAAGATGTTGAATTAAAAAGGAGGGACCATGTCTTAGTCTTTATGTGCCCAGTACCTAATACAGTGAACAGAGGGGCACTTAATACTTTTTAAGCATTGAGTGAACATCATGGTAGAAAGAAATGGACATTGGAATCACAAGGCTAATGCTGAGTTATTTCATTGATTTACTAGATCTTTTGAATTAAGCCAATCTTCAAATTATTTTAGTTCTGGTTTTTTTCTTTCCAGTAATAACCATATCTTAAGAGTAATGAGAACCAGGGGCACCTGGATGGCTCAGTGGGTTAAAGCCTCTGCTTTCAGCTCAGATCATGATCCCAGGGTCCTGGAATCGAGCCCTGCATTGGGCTTTCTGCTCAGCAGGGAGCCTGCTTCCCCCTTTCTCTCTGCCTGTCTCTCTGCCTACTTGTGATCTCTATCAAATAAATAAATAAATAAATAGTCTCAATTTAAAAAATGAGTAATGAGAACCAAATGGGATGCTTATGAAGCAGTAACCCATAAATGAAGGCTTTAATTGGTTGAGAGCCTGCATACTGTTGGAGTCAGACAGACCTGGTTTTGAATCATTCTTTTGCTTCTTGTGTGACATTGAGCAAGTCTCAATCTTCCTGGGCCTCTGTAAGATTAAGGATAATAATACCTAACTTCACAATGTTATGATGAAGATTAAACTTGATAATCCATAAATTACTCTTGGCGCTTGGCGATTGCTCATGTATGTTACTTGTTAATATCAATGCCAAATCCTAGGCAATACAAGAAAGGGGATGAAGTCTGATTATGTGTTCTTTTTAGCTGTCACCTGCTTTATCTCCACACTTACTGACTATGTTGTTGTCTTTCATTTAATAATCTGAAATGACCGTCCCCTTAAACAATTCAACTGGGGGATTTTCCAGCTCTCCCCTCCACTTTATCAACATGGACTCCCCTAATGAGTCTTTTCTACCTTTAATCTTTCAGAGACTAAAGTGAACTCATAATTAATCCCTGATAATATTGTAAAGGATTCTTATGAATTCACGTTGTCTCTCAAACAACTGCCATCTATATTTTTCTGGGCACATTTTGCAGATTCAAAGTAAACTCAACAGAGTGAATTCCATGGAGAGATGTGCCAGCATTGGGCTTGGCTGTTGGTGAAAGATCTGGGGGCATGTGTGCCTCTCAGCATTTCACACATTGTAATGTAACCCTTGCTGTACCTCAAAGAGCAATGAGCCTGCTGGAAAAAAAGTTGTCTTTGAAACATTGTATTCCTTTTCTAAAGAAATAAGATTTTGGCATAATCGAATAGGTACAGAACAAAAAGTCAGGGTGTCTTCTTTTAAGTGGCAATACTATCTACCATTACTATAAAGATCACTTCCACTCTCAATGACTTGCCGTCTGTGAAATGGGACTAACCTCCACCCCATTTTTCTTACAGAACAATTTTGGAAACCAAAGAAACAGCATATGTGCAAAATTTTGTGGAGATCCTTCAAAATCAAGAATTCTTCAAAATCAAATCATCCTTCAAAATCAAATCATATGATTTTAGAATCATATGTTTCTAAAAGTTTACATTTAATGTAGCTCAAAGCTTAGAAAGGCATTTCCAGTCTCTAAAAAATTAATCCTCATATATTTACTCTCTGCTTTAAATGAATGCTCCAGACCGTCATATTTCACTGTGTAGAAGAAGTAAACTTTGTGACATGGCTTAGGTTTAAACTCTTAAGTGACTTTTTCCAAATTTGATCCAGGCTTACTGGGACCAGCAACAGGGCAACATCAATATTTAAAAGTCACTTCAAAAACTGTTTGGGACTTTTGGGGTGCCTGGGTGGCTCAGTGGGTTAAACCTCTGCTTTCAGCTCGGGTCAAGATTCCAGGGTCCTGGGATTGAGCCTCATATCTGGCTCTCTGCTCAGCAGGGAGCCTTCTCCCCCCACTCCCTGCCTGCCTCTCTGCCTACTTGTGATCTCTCTCTTGCTCTGTTAAATAAATAAATAAAATATTTAAGAAAAAAACTGTTTGGGACTTTTAATAATATTGAAGGAAAAGGGGGCTTACTTCTAGATGTTAAATAATATGTTTTTACATGTATTTTTATTATAAATTCATTTATATCTGAAGTACTTAACACAAAATTAACTTATAAACTATCATTCAATTCTAAACTATTTTTTACAACCTGCCACAATTTTCTAAAATGTATTTTATAGACTCTGATACTAAACAACATGGAGGTTTATATTTCAGATGCATTTATACATAAACTATGGTGGAATTACTTGAGAGAGATTTCTTACCTCTTTGTGTTAAAGGGCCAAACTAGTACTGAGGAACTCTTTTATTTATGATTAAAAACTTCATGGGGCCTTCTGAGTTAGTTGGTTTGTCAGTCAACTAAAGCTCTTTGTATTTTCCAGGTTACAACTGATGGATCCCGTGGCTTTTCTATCTGCACAGGGAAGGAATTTACAACCAGAAGAAACAGAGCACTTAAACATTCTAGAGATTTACTTCATGACTTCTTTTAATTAAAGTTAATTCCTTATTAAAGAGGGACTCATATTTCCAATCCCGTATCTTCTTTCTCAAAGAGAGCACTCACGCTATTGTTGTGCAACTGCAAATATTAGATGGGTTTCAAATTATTGCCTTGTCATTATTTTTTTGAAGTCATTCTTTCATGTGAATATCTAATTCAGAAACTCTCTGCATGTTAATATCCTGATTTGTAGGAGAGATCAGTGGTCATAGGGTTATTCTGAGAACTCAATGTCTTAAGAAGTAAAGGAGTTAAACTCTCCCTGGCAAAGAGTAAAAACTCAGTCTATGCTCCCCACATGGTGGTTGTGGCTGGAAGTGCTTCTGTCGCTGTTGCCTTTGGTCCTCCAGGACCTTCTTGAATCATATTCTTGCAAGAACATGAAGATTAATGGACTACTTTTGTTTCTTGTGCTCTGGTAGAATCCAGAAAGATTAGTCCAACTGTTAGAATGATCTCTGAGGAGATAAATATGAGATTTTATTTCAGAAGTTTCAGTCTTTGAG